>NC_056735.1:1178178164-1178435514 GCF_019279795.1 Protopterus annectens | reverse complement strand
TGTTCACTTTTATTGGTTCTTTGGCTAGGCATTATGTCGAAGAACACAAACCCTCCGGTTTAAGAAATGCACGAGGTGTGGTTTTAAAATGTCCATAACAGACGACTCACGCCTCGGCGCTATTGCTTAGGTGCTAAGCATTTGCAAGAGTCGTGTAGTGTGCCACGCTGCTCTTCTTTGAGAGTCCTCCAGGAGAGGAAAACAAATTAATCCTCAAGGATTAATCGCCTTCCTTTGAGGAGGCTTTATCTTCCTCCGCCTCCTTCTAAAGAGAGCGGCCGTTCGACCAGTCAGTCGGAACCGACCGCTAAGAAAACTAAGCAGACTTCCATTGGCTCCACGGACTTCGAGCCGAGGTCGGAACGGTCTGCCTCGATGCCTCCAGCCTCGACCCTCTGGTTTCGGAGCCGAGGTCTGGGGCATCGAGAGGGTCACCCTCATCGCTCCACTGATATTGGAGCCGATAAGGGTTATCGGCTCAGACTCTTCCCCCTCGGAGCCGAAGTCCTTATTGGCACCGAGGGAAATTTCCTTGAAACCTTCCTCGGAGCCGATAATTGTTGAGTCGTTTCGGAGCCGGTCCCTGAGCCCTTCGGAGCCGATGGAGAAATCGGTTCGGGCCCGATCGGTATGCTCGAGATCATCCAAGATGTCTGATTCGGACATCGACAGGGTGCTCCTTCGACTCTTCCAGTCTCCGGTGTTCCAAAAGATGGTTTCGGCTCCAGCCCATTTTGCTTCGGAGCCAATGGTCCATTCCCCTACTGTTTTTCCTCCTCCGACAGCTTCGGCACCGTTGGAGCCGGTGCTGGTGGAACCTGTGGAGGTGTTAGGGTCGGCCCGACCCTTTGCTCCAACTCCGCCTTTGGGTCGGAGTTCAGTACAAGGACTTCTTCCTTCGGCCCTTGGGGGGACGCTTCGGGATTGATGCTTTCGGTCCCAAGTCTCCCTCTCGGTGTGTCGGCGGCGGGAGTACCGTCCACTGTCATGGCCACAGAGGTGGGACACTCCCAGGATTTTGGTGGTCCCGCCTTCAGGGCTATGAGGAGTGCTTTAGCCAAATCTTCCTTGGCTACCTCCACAGTTTCCCCAGCTCCTTCCCTACATTTGGAGACTGGGTCGTTGGCAGTCCCCCTGTCTTTAGACAGCAGAGCCCCTGGGCCTCAGGTTACCCCCTCTGTTTCTCCTCCTGGAGGTCCTTCTGAAGCTTCTTCGAAGAACCTCCCAGGAAGAGATCGCAAGGGGAAGCACGCTGACTCCTGATGAGTCTCTAACATCTGACACTGATCTCGATGATGCAGAAGGGTCCCCATGTCGCTCCCTCGGATGATGTCTCCTTTGCAGACATCCTGGAAGCCCTAAAACAACGAGGCTGGCAGTCCAAACCTCCCTCTGCTGATGAGTCAGTGTTCCTGAAGGCCTTCGGGCTCAGCTCTCACCTCCTGGGTGTCTCCCTCGACGAGCTCTTGGATTTGATCTGTCGAAGGGCGGGGACACCCAGACTCTGTGGAACCGGTGCCCGCCGTCCAACAAATTTCCTCGCCCGATAGAGAGTTCTTACCAAAGGTGTGGCTGTAGATGCTATGGTGGTGGCATCTGCTACCCAGCAAGATGTAGCAGAGGCTTTACGCCCATCCGCCCATCCTCCTAATAAGGAGTCTAGGAGCATGGATCGGCACGAAAGCACCCTTAGTTCAGCGGCCTTTACACTGAGGTCCTTGAACTACCTGACGACTTTACTTAGATTTCAGAGGGATTTGATTAAGGAGCTATCCGATACTCTCTTGGGTAACCTGCCTGAGGAGCTGGCCCAGACGGTTGGCTCTCAGTTGGCTACAATGTCGCCCATTTCAACTCGGCCCATGAGGCTCATTTCAGAGCGGCCGAGGGAGTAGAGCGCGTGGGTACAGGCATTGCTCTACGGAGACAAGCCTGGCTCCGCCTGTGTCATTTCGCTGGAGGCCTTTAAGTCTTCATTTGCCGACGCCTTTGATGGGTCCTCCTGTTTGGACCCAAGGTAAAAGACACACTAACCCGCTGTGAACAGGAAGGTAAGACTCTGACTGTCAGGGGCACGATTTTCCACTCCCTTCGCCTTATCCCAAGGCTAAAAGAGGATTGAAAATGTGGTTCCGTGAGATCTCAGAAGCCTTACCCTCTCAGTAGGAAGGTTCCCTCCAGAGGCAGAGGAGGGGAAATTATCCGAAGACGCCGCCCCAGAGGCGGCAGGGCCCTCGCAACACTGGAGACCGCGAGTCCTTTCGTGGCTCTTCAGCCTTCATAGTCCCTGAGGGATTGCCCGCTGTGCTGCTCCGAGCCAGTCAGGGTCGCTGGCACCTGAAGGCCTGGGAAGGGATCACTTCAGGACCGATGGGTGCTTCGATTATTGCCGGAGGTTACTCCATCCCATTCTCTCACCCCCAGTCCAAAAATCCCTGACCCGCCACCCAGTCAACAGGATACTGCAGCCTCAGAAATTTCAAAGCTGCTGCAAAAAGGAGCCATCCAACCGGTCCCCGCAGACCAGATCGGATTAGGAACTTACTCAAGATTCTTTTGGTGCCAAAAGACCGGGGACTTGAGGCCCATTTTGGACCTAAGCATCCTAAACCGTTCAGTCAGAAAGTCCAAGTTCCGAATGGTCACTCTACAAACCATTCTCCCATTGTTGGAGAAGGGTGTTTGGATGTGCTCCATAGATCTCAAGGACGCCAGACATCATATCAGGATACATCAAAAGTCCAGGAGACATCTGCGCTTCAGCCTAGGAGGCAGTCATTTTCAGTTCCGGCGGCGCTGCCCTTTGGTCTCACCACAGCCCCAAGGGTGTTCACCAAGTGCTTGGCAGTAGTGACTGCTCACCTGAGAAGTCTAGGATTCCAGGTGTTTCCGCATTCTAGACGACTGGCTCCTAACTGCCACCTCCAAGCATCTACTTCTGGAGCCTACAAGCCACTATATCACTGGGCAATTCCCTTTGAATCACCTTCAATTGGCCAAAGTCTGTGCTATGCCATCTCAAAGAATAAGATTCATAGGGGTAGAGATAGACTCAAACCAGATGCGGGTCTATCTACCTACAGACAGAATTCAAACCATACAAAATCAAGTTCGAGCCTTACTCCCCAGGTCCAAAGCCCCAGCCAGAATGGTCCTGCAGCTATTGGGATCCATGTCTGCCACGGTTCTTCTAGTCCCCTTGGCAAGGTTGCCCACGAGAATCCTCCAGTGGCTTCTTTCAACTCAGTGGTCCTTTCAGGAACTCCCTCTCAATCACCTCATATGGATCACGGAATCTTGCAAACGGGACCTTCACTGGTGCCCTCCAATTTGGATCAGGGACGACCCTTTGTTCTTCCTCCTCCGGCGGCCACTTTGACCACAGACGCCTCCCAGATGGGGTGGGGGAGGCATTGCCTGGGCAGGTCAGTCCAAGGCAAATGGCTCCCGGAAGAGACTCCTCTTCATATCAACATCCTAGAAATGAGGGCAGTACTCCTGTCCCTTCAAGCCCTTCACGATTATCTCCCTCAGGGCGTAATCGCTGTTCACTCAGACAACATGTCAGTTGTCTGGTACCTGAACAAACAGGGAGGAACCAGATCCTATCCTCTTTGCAGAGAAGCCATGAGAGTTTGGGAATGGGCAGTCTCTACCAAACGCTTCCTAGTGGCTACTCACATACCGGGCAAGTCCAATGTCATAGCCGACAGATTGAGCAGAACCATCCTCTCTCCTCACGAATGGTCTCTGAATATGACAGTTGCAAGTCAGATTTTCAGCGAATGGGGAGTACCGTGTTACACCTCTTCACACTCTGAATGCTAAGTGCAAAGAATTTTTCTCCCTAACCCCGACTGAAGAGCCCCATGGACACTTTAGTCCATCCTTGGCCCACCTGCTTGCTTTATGCCTTCCTCCAGTTCCTCTCCTCCCAGGGTGATTCAAAAGGCATCTCTCTTAGGGAGCAAGATGATCTTAATTGCTCCTTACTGGCCTCGTCAAGTGTCGTTCCCCTATCTTCGGAAACATACTCTGAAAGGTCCATGCTTCCTGGACCAGGTCCCAGACCTACTGATTCATCAGTCGCGACTATTCCACCAGTCCCTACACACCTTAAAATTGACAGCCTGGCTCCTCCTCTTCCGACGATAGTCAGGAGTCATACACTGGATCCAGATGTTGTTCACATATTATCTTCAGCCCACAAGTCTGCTACAAAGAAACTGTATTCTAGCAAATGGAAAAGGTTTGCTATTTGGGCACAACACCGGGCCTGGACCCCATTTCTACTCCGTGGCAGAAGTACTAAAATTTCTGACCTCTTTTCAATCAAGGCTCTTCAGTTTCTACCATCAAAGTACAATTGGCAGCAATTTCTAATTTTCATGAATCCATAGACCCACCGTTAATGAGCAACAGATTGTGTAAGTCCTTCCTGGAAGGTGCTGCTCTATTAAGACCTCCGATTTCATCCTGCACCTCCATGGGATCTCGATATAGTGTTGCGTGCCTTGACTTCTTCCCCCTTTGAACCGGCAGCTACATGTGATCTAAAGTTTCTATCATGGAAGACAGCCTTTCTAGTGGCGATTACTTCAGCCAGAAGGGTTTCAGAGCTTCAAGCTTTGTCAGTGAAACCCCTGTGACTTGGTTTTTCATACAGACAGAGTATCCCTCAGACCAAATCCTTCTTTTGTTCCTAAAGTTTGTTCTACTTTATGCTTACAACAATCGTTAGAGCTTCCATTTTTTTTCCCAAAATACTCTAACAAAGCGGAGTTTATATTCCACACACTGGATGTCCACAGACAGTTACGTTTTTATTTAGATAGGACCAAACAAACAAGGAAAACAGATCAGTTGTTTGTATCCTTTGCAGAAAACAAATTGGGCAACGCTGTCACAAAGGTCACTATTGCCAAATGGATCAGGGACTGTATTACTCAAGCTTATATTTATTCTAACAAAGAGCTTACCACCTCTGTCAAGGCTCATTCTACAAGGGCTATGGCTACTTCGGTAGCATTTCATTCTAAGCTTGCTATTGGTGACATTTGTGCTGCGGCTACATGGTCTTCCCCGCACACCTTCGTTTCCCACTACAAATTAGATGTGGCATCTAGAGGACGAAGCTTCATTTGGTTCCACAGTGCTCAGGAGTGTTTTCCAATGAGCCACCCGATTTAGGTGCTAGGGACGCTGTCCCATCAGTCAGAATGTAGGCGTAGATAGATCACATAACATCTTTTAGTTATGTACTCACCATAACTTCAGATGTTTGGGATCCATCTCGCCTACATTCCTAATAACCCACCCTCCTTCCCCCTTCCTTGGAGATCAGAGGATATCAGAAGGTCCGAATCCTGTTGTTTCATCTTGAAACATCTAACAATGTTATATAAACAAGTTGTGCATGTGTGCATGAATGCGGACAAACAAGATCTGGGGGATTAGTGGTGGTGCATCCTGGGATAAAGATAGCTCCGCCAATTAGAGGCCTCGCTCTATAGCATAAGCGTGCAGAGTCGGAGCCGAACCCATCAGTCAGAATGTAGGCGAGATGGATCCCAAACATCTGAAGTTATGGTGAGTACATAACTAAAAGTTATCCCTGATTAGTGACTCATTGTAGTGGCGATGCCCATATCCCCAGTGGTGGTCAGAGATTAATGCCAAGACCCACTTCTGAAAGCATTAATGCCAAGACCCACTGCTGATATGTTGATGCTGGGAAAGTCCAATACATAATTTAGGTGTTAAAAAAAAGCACTAATTTGATTTTTGTCTAATTAAAACGCATTGCCATATATTTGAAACATATCTGCAAGGTGTGAAAACTTGTTTGGAGTTTGCCTGTAGGAATTAAATCTTTTTTAAGAATTTTAGAGACATTGGTATCAAAGTGCTAGACCGTACCATTTATGAAGATTGTAAAAATACATGAGCCTCACATCACTGAGCATTGACGTACTACAGCAGTTACAGACAGCAAACAAGAAACAGCATGAACCATTGGAAAGATTGGTGCCTGTCATTTTAAATAGGTAGCAAACCACTTAGTGACACTTGAAATTCTGGCCATAGTCACCCTGGATTTCGAGAATCATGATACAGTGAACTATTTTAAATACTTTAAAGGAGGGTCCAAAAAAAGTGTTTTGACTGTGTGTCAGCAGTCTGGTTGACCACAGATGTACTGCACTTTAGTCATGAAAATGTTGATGTCACGGTTCAGTATAAAGCCATTTCAACAGTTAGGCATTAGACTTGAATTTTGGCAAATGTTAGAGAATTTGATGCAAAGTACATTTTCAGTTGTTTGTGATCACAGGGCCAGAAGAGTTGCCACTATAAATTGTTTGATGCTGCTGAATTATTCTTTTGCAAAAGCGTGTTGGGTGGAGCGTGGTGATGACAGTAGTTGCTTTCTTTTTCCCCAAGTAAGCCGAGTCATGGCCATGTGTGGGAGACCCTTTAGTTAACATTGTGATAAGGGTGAGTCATGGAATTAGGTGATTATTTTATTGTGGGGTTAAGTTAATAGTTGATACTGATCCATGCTCAGTTTACAGAGGAATGTGTACACTAGGCCAGATGAGATTGGCTGCATGTTTAAGGAGGGAAATATTACATTTTGGGAATGGAAGACTATCCATCTTCAGGCCATTTTTATGTTTTTAAAGCATTCTGAATATGAATTCCAAATTGTGTTGCCATATTCTTACCATTCATATGGCAAAATAAGAAGGGACAGGTTGTTATGGTAGCGGTTGAGTGACTTTGGTATTATCCTAGAACAGTTTCATATTTTTAGCTTGTAAAAACCAGTGTTCCTGGTAAGGGTTTTTTTACTAATGATAATCAGTACTTAGCAGTTTATTTGAACACAAAGAGCCCACTATAATGAAGTAAAATGCACTTACTACCTGAGAAGAGAACACAAATAAACGCACCACCGAATGAAAGCACAGTTAAAATGCAATTAAGCAAAATGTTAAGAAAATATATTTAGTTATTATGTAGGACCTGCAAAATAAAGTAAATGACACATTCACTTAGAAAAACAAAAAGTTGCATATACGTACAGATGATTACGCGTAAACTAAAATTTAAAGCACAGTATTTCTGTAAACTGAAAAGTTGATGTAGCTATATTGAAAAAAAATTAAAATATTTTGTACCCATAGTTCTGTGTGTGTGTGTGTTGTAATATGCAGACATATACATAACATTATGTCCCATGCTGCCCACCAAAAAAAATGAAAATTAAATGTCATATTTTCAGTTTCTTAAATTGTCACTAATCCAGCTATAAATAGGACCACCTAGAATGTAGTAAAATGAAGCCGATCATTTCATCAGCATCTTTGACCAATATTTTTAGGTTATTTCACAATGCTATTCCTTGTCTTCTGAAGTAGTTCACAAGCCCGATACTATAAAAATAAATGACCAGTATTTCTTGAAGCTTATTGTAGGTGGAACAAAAGATCTCATGTCTTTTCCATTTGCCTCAGATATGGGTATATCAGATCCAAGGATCAAGCTTCTCCCCTTTCCCATAATGCACCACTAGCCTTAATACCTTCTGATCATGTTTGCAGTAGTAGACAACAGACATATTCTTCTTGGCACTGCTTTTTAGTCACAGATAATTAGATTTTTAAATGCTTTATCGATAGCTACTTTACAGCTTTTGTAGCTTTTTGGATACCTAGTGCTTTGTGTCCCTCTCTTTCTTGTAGGGAAATTTGTTCCTGTTAGAGAGAGAATGCGTTTGGAGGATCTTCTAATGTTTCTTTTAGGTTTAGTACTTTGTGTGTTTCTGATTGACTAACGTTTTGATATTTCCAGCCTTGGTTAGAGTGTTTGACCTACTGGGTCAGTTTGTGGAAAGCTTGCCTCCATTTTTCCTTGTGGCATGCGTCTTTACGCTGTTAGACCAGGCTTCATATTTTAAAAATTGTCTGGCCTCTAGCCATAAAATTTACTGCAGGGTCCGCATGGTAAATGTGTTTACTATTTGGGCTCTACCCATCTACTGAGACCTGTGAAATTTTGTCTTCCTTTGCGCCATGAGCCCTTTTGGTTTGTCATTCAAAACTGGTGTTGAAAGGCCTTCTCCCTGCCCAAGTAAGAGACTCTGACCTTTCTGTGTTGGGGTCTCTTCCTTTAAAGAAAATATCTGAAAAGATGAAGAAGGAACAGACCAGAGAGAGGGCTAGGAACAGGGATTCCCCTAAGGAAAGATCTAAATAGACTTTGAAGAAGTCCCCGAACTATTCTACCTTGCAAGGATTTGCTTCCAAGGCCCCTCAGCCCCCAGATTTAGCATTTCCCTTTCTCCTCCAGGGTCAGATCAGTTTTAGATCCAGTCTCCAACTGCTTTGAGTCTGCCAGATGTGGTATTTTTACCAGAACGGTCTTCTTTCAGGATCTAGTCACCACCACTACCCCCCCCCCACACTCACACACTCACACACTCACACACACACACACACGCACACGCACACACACACACACACACACACACACACACACACACACACACACACACACACACACACAGTTTAGACAAGGGCACACCAATCCACTAGACTGCTCACATTGGCTTTTTCTTTGAAGCTAGTTTCGTATTGTAGGAACTTTTCTGGAACAGATCTGGACAGGATGATGACTTTCTTGAAGTCCCAGATACAGTTTGGAGTTCTTCCAACTTCCCCTTCTACACCCATTGTTATTCCTCCTCCACTGATCTGCTTGTCAGACCTGGCAACTTTGGATCAGAGTGTTTCCTGCATGGTCCCCCTACTGGAACCGACAGCGTAGGTGTTGCTGACTCTGTCAGTTTCTTTGACCCACTCTGTTCCAACCACTTTGGATATAGATGGATCCCAGAACTGAGAGGTTGGCATCAGGGCTCCAGGATCTTGGTCAATTCTTGAGGTTTTCAGAGCCTTACCTGCATCTGTGGGCCTCAGCCCTTGATAGCTCAGTACCAGCATCCATCTTGGATCCTAGGAAGGTGGCTACCCAGGAAGGAAATTTGTCAGGGTCCTCAGAACAGAGAAGACCCTTATTGCAGCCTTCTTTAGCCTTGACAAGTGTCATTGTAAATGTTTCATTTCCTAACCCCCTGCTTACACTTTATGGTATCAGAATTTGTCAGAGATTTGGGATGCATGGCTAGGTTTAAAAAAAGCCCTTGTGTTCATTAGCATAGTAAACACCTATGAACTTAGGAGAAAAGGTGACCAATAAATTCTTAAATCCAGCCAGAACCTGTACTGTTTCCAGTTCTTTGGTCCCTTATCAATCACCTATCTTTGGGTCACCAAGCACCAGTCAGCCAAACTTAAGCCATGCCAAGTTGTGGTCTCCCCTATCGTTTCCCACTCTTCCCCTGGTTTCACCCCCCCATGGAGGAGTGTAGGAAGCATAAGTGTAAAAGCAGGCATTTACACCCCCCCAGAATCCTTAAGTGAAGACACCAACCTTGACGAATGGGAGGGGTCCCCCATATTTCCCCTAGAAGATGTCTGCTGAGAATTACACAAGCAGAAGGGAGATGATCCTTAGTTGCCCCTTCCCAGTTCTTTGCAAACCAGTCAAGCGTATTAGTGTCCTGAAAGGGTAAGACATTTTGGAGTAAGTGGCCTACAGTGAATGGCATTATGATGGTGGCAGCCACTAAAAAGAACTCTTCTAGGAGAGCACCACTGTCCATCTCCTAGTGGAGAGTCTAGAGTTCTGGACAGATTTGGGAAGTGTGTCTGCTTAAGTAACATGCCTTGCAAGTGCTTCGCTACATGACTTGTTTGACCGTATTGTAGAGGGGTTTGATAAAGGAGTTGTCAAAATTCCTGACCAGTACCACAACAGTGGATCTCTAGGGCATTGGAGACGCAGCTGGTGTCCATGCAGTCTGTTACCAGATTGTCCATGTGTCTCTTGTCCTCCTCCTACTCAGAGGATGGCACAGCCAGAGCCGTAGGTACTGGCTTTACTGTTCGCAACCATGTCTGTATGCCTTTGTGATTTCACAGAAAACTTCAGGATGTCCTTCGTGAATTCCCCTTTCGATGGGTCAACCTTGTTCTAGTCCAAAGTCAAGGACACTTTAGTCAGGAATGAGCAATTTGGCAAAACCTTGTTTGCCATCGGAATGCCTTTCTCCGCATTTCAGAGGTCATCTTCTTTTAACTAAAAGGGTGGGAAATGTTTTTGGTTTTAGAAGTCTGAGTTGTCCCAGGGCACATCTAGTGATTGGACACCCTGTTGCAGAGGGGAGAACTTTAACAGACGTCACACTAGAGGCAGAAGAGGTTCACAGAACAAGGAGTTTTGAGATCCTTTCACTAGCAACCCTTCTAGTGCTCTTGAACGGTTGACTGCCCTTCTCTGGAGACATTTAGGGGTTTTTAACTCTCCATCACCAAGCCTGGAAGGCCATCTCCCCTTGGTTCTTGGGTGTTGGGAGTAATAACCAGACGCTAGTCCATCACCTTCATATCCCTTCCATACATGAAAAACAAGACCCTTCCAGATGTTCCACCCTGAAAAAGAAGGGCAGCATCACAGAAAATATTAAAGCTACTAAAAAATGCGAGGAATCCAGGAGATCTCATCAGACTAGATGGGATCCAGAGTCTGTGCAAGTGTTCTTTATACTGCCAAAAAGTTTGGACCGAGAGCCTCTCTTGGACTTAAACCTGTTGTAGCTGTTGTTCAAACAGACATCATTACATATGGTCATGGCACAGTCATACTGCATGTTTTGAGGAAGGATGACTGGATGTGCTCTGTGGACCTACAAGACCTCTACTGTCCCATGGTAGCCAGACAGTCCAGGAGTTTCTTGCGTTTCTGAATGATAGCCAGTCAATTCCAGTTGAGGGCACTGCCCATCGGTCTCACTGTATGACCCTGGTGATCATGGCAATGGTAGCAGACCAACTCAGGCTGCAGGGGTTCCGTGTGTTACCATACTTAGATGACTGGCTCAAAATGGCCACCACAAGGGATTCACAAGTTCACAGAAGAGACCTCCTAATCCATTTGTGCTCTTCCTTAGGAATTACAGTAAATTTCAATAAGTTCAAACTGGAACCATTTCAGACCTTAGAGTTCATAGGTTGCTACGGAGACACCACCACCACCCAAATAGCCAGACCTCCAGGCCATCGTCCCTAAAACTTCACACTTCGCAGGTCTTACACCATCAGAATCCTCTGGCATGGCTGATTCTATGGCTTTGGGCTCCATGGCAGCCGTTATCACTCTTAATCTCACATGCAAAGATCTACATGAAAGTTCTGCAATGGACCCTGTCCATCCACTAGTCCATGGCATATCACCTGAGGCATAATTCCATCAAGCTCACCAAGATCTACAGATAACATATCTCATGTTGGCTGGATCACTGACTTCCTTGCTGACCACTTTGGGATGTCCCTTTGTGATTCCCCACCAATAGCCATGGTGACTACTGATGCCACTCCTCTCAGGTGGGTCAGGGGCATTTCAAAAGAGAGGACGAGCCAACGTACCTGATTCCAGGTCGAGGCCAACCTTTACATCAGTGTTCTGCAGATTCAGGCAGTCGTCTTTGCAGTGCAGGCTTTTCAGTACTGCCTCCCCCATGGGTGTGACAGCAGTACAGAGACACGATATGTCTTTTGTGTGGTACATCAACAAGCAAGGCAAAAAACAGTCATACCCCCTATGTTGAGAGGCCATGAGGGTGTGCCAATGGACAATATTTTCCCAGTGCTTTCTTGCTCCAATGCACATCCCAGGCAAGTCCAGTAGCTTAGTGGACAAACTGAGGAGGCCGTTTCTTCTGCTGCACTATTGGTTCCTGTGTCTATCAGTGGCACTGAAGATTTTCAGCCCTGCATTGAGCTGTTTGCAAACCTGATCAATTACAAGTGAGACAGCTTCTTCTCCCTGGTCCCTCAGGAGGGGAACAGTCCATGAGGATAGTCCATGCTTGGCCCCAACACTCTTTTATGCTTACCCTTCGACCCCTCTCATAGTCAAGTTTATTCAGAAAGTGGCCTGGTGCAAGGGAGAAGTTGATTCTTATTGCCCCCTTTTGAGCTCAACAGGTTTGGTTTCCTTTCTTTTAGCCTCAACCTAATGTACCCACCCTGGGTTCTGGATCCCCTTTCAGATCTGATCTGTCACCCCTCTAGCAAGCCTCATCCATACATCAAATTTCTCAATCTGACCACTTGATTTCTCTACTTCCAGTTATGGATAGAAATCCCAGTCTTTATTTCAGAGCTGTGCAGATTCCCACTTCCTCCCAAAGAGCCTCCACTAGGAAGACCTATAAAAGTAAGTGGAAAGGTTTCACTATTTAGGCTAATTCTAGAAGTTCGGATCCCTTTTCAGCACCTTTGCCATCTTTATTGGATTTCCTGGGGAAGAGTCTGCCTTGTTCGAGAGCAAGTTATTATATGATTAAAGTATAATTAGCTGCCATTTGTAGCATTTGTAGCATTCGTGGGAGAAGCAGCATGGTTCCATTACTTCCCTGAGACTCTCGAAAGCATTCTTAACAGGTACCTTTCTCTTTCCATTACACTGAGGGACATTGTGCCCCCCTTGAGATGTCACCATCTTGTTACAGAATTTTATCAAGCTTTGTCGCTTTGAGAGATTTAAAATTCCAGTCTTGAAAAATTATTTTTGGTGACTGCTGCATCAACCAGAAGGATTTCAGAGTTATAGGCTTTCTGCAAACCACGGTATTTAATTTTTAATAAGGATATAGTTTTCTCAGGACTAATCCAGCCTTCAGTCCTGAGGCAGCTTCAGAGACTAACTTAAACCAGTCTATACACCTACTAGTGTTCCTTTCAAATTTTTCAAATAAAAGTGAATGTGTTCTACAATCTGCTTTGATTTTGTTTGCACCATACAAAGGACCTTAGGAGAAGTGCACAGCTATTGTTTCCTTTTCTGAGGTGGAGTTGGGTTCCAGGGAGTCTAAAGTTAACCTTTCTAGGTGGCTTTTTGATTCTTACTTTCGTTTACAGGGCTAGAAAATTATCACGGCCTTCTAAACCGAAGGCACATTCTACCAGAGCTGTTGCTACTTGTGAGGCCTTCTTTAACCACGTTCCCTTTGAAGACTTTTGTGCAGCAGAGACATGGTCTGCAGTGCAGACGTTTGTCTGTCATTGTAAGCTCAACCTGTAGTCCGGGTCCAGAGCTGTCTTTTTCTGGAATACCTGTTTATAGTGCCTCCCAGCATTATTCTAGCTGGAGACTCTGTTGCATGGGTCGAGGCAGATGGAAAAGACATCCGATATGAAAGTTATGTACTTACCAAAACCTAGATCTGTCTTTTTTCATTTTTCACTTTCCATCCATCTCAACATTCCCACCCTCAATTTCCATCGAAATTGTGACCTTTGTATGCATGAATAGATAGCAGTGGACACTGTGAAACAACTTCCAGTATATCTTGGTAATTATTATGCAACCAAATTTCTTGAGACACTACTGTGAACAAAGTAAAGTGCATAGCAGAAGTAAGTAGTAATGCTGTTTGATAGGATAGGGATTCCCATAGAAATTGTTACTGATCAAGGCAGCCTGATTCATGTCCATAATGATGCGCAAGCTTTACCAGTCCTTTAAGTGAAACAACTAAGAATATCTGTATACCACCCTCAAACAGAAGGGATAGTTGAACACTTTAATGTTTTGTTAAAGTCTGTTATAAAAGGTGATTAGAGGTACATGGAAAGAACTGGGATTAGTTGCTGTTGTATCTTCTGTTTGCTGTATGAGAAGCACCCCAACCCTCGGCTGGATTCACTTTGTTTGAAATGCTGCATAGTACACATCTCCTAGGCTTGCTAAGAACAATAAAGAACATGAGAGGAAAAAACAACCCCTTTAAAAGTGTGATAGGGTATTTTTTTATTAGCATGACAGGTTAAGAACGGTGATGGATGGTAGTGTGCAAACCATATGGAGAAGATACAGCATAGAACATATAATGTGATTGTTTAATTGACAGTTCAAAGCAGGAAATATAAGATAGTTATATTAGTACCCAGTGCTAAAAACAAGAGCATTGTAAAGTAGCAAAGCCCTTCTGAAGGGACAGAGAAGTTAATTATAAGGTGGGACAGTTTGAGTGAAAGGAAACCAAAATAGTTGTTAAACACACATTTTGAAATCGTATAGAGAAACTTTTACTGAAGTTTCTATAGTGAGTCTTTTTTGCAGGAAAACTAAGGATCTGCAGCATCTCCTTAACTGAGAATAGGGGAGATGCTGTCATTGTCCCAAAAAACAGGAAGTGAAATAATTTGTACTCAGAAATAAGAGCATATTCTTAGAGTTGCCTGATAAAACCAGTGTAATTCAGCATAACATAGAAACTGTGACTGGAAAGAAAGTACTCTTAAAACCATGAATAATATCAGACTTCCAGCTTTAAACAATTGGCAACAAAACACAGAAAAAAACTTGAGGCTGTATAAAAATTCCAGTGTGAGTGGGAAATCCACAAGCCTGATGGGTATATAAGGTTCTGCAGCAGTTTCAGGAAACTAAATATGATGTATAAATTTGATTCATATCCCCATGCCTTAATTTGACAAATTGACTGAAGTTGGGTAAGACTAAGTTTCTGTCTCCTTTACTGTTATTCAAAGGCTAATGCCAAATCCCTTTAGCCTTAGATGGTAAGGAAAAAAATGTCTCTTTCCACACCTGATGGACACTTCCATTGTAGAATATTGCCTTTTAGACTCCTTGTAGCGCCTGCAGCATTCCAAAGGTTGACAGACAAAAACCTTTTGCCCAGTCCTCAGATGTGCAGCAGCCTACGTGGATGACATTGTAATAATCTCTGAAGATTGGAAGAGGAGTTTGACCAAAATTCAGTTCAGTTTTAGCTTTGTGCCAGTCTAGATTGATAGCTGATCAGCTAAGTGCAAGTTGAGTATTGCAGAAGCATGTTGTTTGGTTTATTTAGTAGGCAATGGGTTTGTGAAATTATAGGTTCAAAATATAGAAGCAGTGCAGAATTGGCCCATGACAACCACTAATAAACAAGAGATTGTGTTTTCTTTTAGGTCTGGCTAGTTAGTATCTGAAGCTAGTTCCTGACTTTATCGATATTATTTGTCTCATTAACTGACCATATTAAAGTTAAGGCTGCACTGGAGGTGTAGTAGACCAGTGCAGTGGAAGAAATTTTAGGCAGCTAATGAGTATGCTGTGTTTGGAGCCTGTAATCATAGTCTCTGACCTTTCAAAACATTTCCTGGCACACACACTTGCATTGAAGGTATGCTGTCTTCTCTCAGATTGCAGAAAGTGAGGAACACCTCTCCTGCTCTATTACTAGGAAACTTACTGATGCCGGGAAGGGCTGCTCAGCCGTAGAAAGGGGGGGGGGTGCAATTTGTCCTGATTAACGATCACTCTCCCCTTTAGTGACTCTTCTAACAGAAGGCCACTAACACAAAGCTGTTTCAGTGGGCTCGGACTCTCCAGCCTTTCAGCTTCAAGGTCTTATATTAGCTCGGCCATAGCCACCTGAATGCAGACTGGGTTTCCTGGGAATATGGCTCCCAAAATTGCCACCCCGGAAGGATCATGCAGAACAGTGATGGGTGGTCTTTTTAAGGATACTAACCCAAAAACAGGCAAGGAGGTTAGAGTTATTGAAGGACAGAGGCACATAAGGATATTTAAAGCCCAGTGCTGTGATGTACATTATATTTTTGATCTTTGGGTCTGAAAAGAGGCCTGGGATGAGACTGAAGGAATAGCATATATCAGAAGGAATAAAGAAGGCAATCTGAAAGGTATTTCTATCAGGGAAGGAAGTTTAACCCTTTAGAGAAGCCATCTGGATTCAGCTGTGCCTATGTGGAAGGAGAGGATATTTTTGTTTATCCTTGTCTGTGACACTGGCAGAGTAGCTGCTGTATTGTTTTAAGGTCTGTATAAGTACTGTTCATTTCTTTTACCAACTGCTGTACTTGGGACCCTGTCACTAAAGAAATGCTACATCTGAATGTAAACAAATACTCCTTTTTGAATCGAACTGTGAAAAGCTTTCAGTGCAGGAGATTTTATTTTGAATGCAGACTGGACTCTTTGCTATACACTGCATTTTTTTCTTTTCTGAGCTTTATTCTAAATAAACAAGAGTTTTTAAAATAGAAAGTTGGGCCCATTGCTGTCCTTGCTACAAAGAAAACAAAGCAATATAATACACCAGTTATTGATTACATTCAGTTGTTTTTGCAGGATTTTCACATTAGCATTAACAATGATCAAGTAGCTTGTGGTTATCCGCAAGCTTTCTGATCCAGCAGCTGTTAACTACAGGAAAATGTGTAAAGAAGTTAAATGCTGTGGGTCTCGGCATTCATCCTTCTGGCATGCCACTTTACACCTGACTTTCTCTAATCATTTACCTGGAAACTGCATCACATAGCTTCTGTCACAGACAGTTAAGTGTCCTAGGAGCTTGTTAACAGCAAACCCATCCATCTTCGTTATGCCTTTGGTACAGAATGATAAAGCCCTGACTATGGAGAGGAGACCAGAGTTTGATTAGGGATCAGCAACGTAACATTGTAGCCGGTAGGATAGCTGGAAGGATGGGTCTGCCTGTCCTGGGGAAGGAGATGGATCATGGCCGCCCATCTCATGCAGTTGTTTCTGATCCAACCACTGTCAGAAAGGCAGATGTGGAATTGAATGATAGGGGCTGGTGCAGGGACAGTGTTGGCTTAACCACCCAAGCCAGTGGTAGTAACTAGTGTTGGCTATTTGAAAGAGGAGCATAAGTAGTCCCTATGCTAACAAGTGCCCTCATCACCACCCTGGATGAAGAGGATAAGGCCTTTGTACAAGAGTTCCTCCTCTACCAGGTTGCCACTGAGAGCACCAAATCCACTGAAGCTTGTCTGGTGCCCTTTCCAGTTGGCTGTCACCCTAAGGGATCTGAGAGATGATTCCCACCCACAGGGAGCAAATGGGCTAGAGTCTGGGCTCAATGTTCAGCAGGCAAAGAGGGAAAGAATACTTGAAGAAAAAAGTCATCATACCCATGGTGTCTTTAGTGTGTTTTGAGATGAAGCCGCGGTGGTGCAGCTGTAGTGTTGTTACCTCATAGCAAGAGGTTCTCCTGTTCGATTCTTGGCTGGAGCTCCTTCTGTGTGGAGTCTGCATGTCCTCCCCGCAGTCAAGTGGCATTCAAAAGACATGCGTAGAATGGGCGTACCTTCGTTGAAGGTTGGGCATCGAGCTGGCACCTCAGCACCCATAAGAAATCTACTGCCAATCATTAGCAGACCGGAGTTCCGCTTTGGTGACCCCTAACCGGGAAAAGCCAAAAGAAGAACAGCAACCCATGGTGTGTTTTGAATTGTGCCTTAATCAGTCCATCCACATACTATTTCTGTACCCTCAGTTTGAGAACAAACTAAGGAAGATTTTACATGCTCACACACACACAGCATTACATTAACCGGTACAAGGATTTTCAAGCATACTGAGTAGTGCCATACAAGCAGGGTAACCCAGTGAATGAAGAGGTACTTTGCTGGTTGCTAGCAGACTGTATCCCCTTGTGCTCCAAGCATGCTATAACTATTACTGTGGCTTTCTTCAAGAATGTTTTTCTCAAGAATGTTTGTGGAGATAACACTAGGACTTCATGCAGACACATTCTAATGACTGCAGATAAGATGCTCAGTCTAGAAGTATGACAGGCTGTGCACTTCAAAGGATGATATGTATTCAAGTCTTGGGTCAGTCTTTCCTGTTCCGTACAGCGGTGGAACTCGTGACGAACACAGAAAAGTTTTAGACTACTCTTATAAATTTAGATACTCAAAATATGTAGGATCACTACTGCAGAAGAGGCTGGTGTTCTTCGTGTTTCACTGTTGCAGTCATTACATTTGGGTTATCTGCTTGCAGGTAGCCCTCAGTCGGCCTGATTATCAAAGTCTTGGGTTCTGCGTCGGTTGCTGTCTCATCTTCCATGACGTCAGGTAGTCAGGGGTATAAAGCATGCAGCCGACACCATTACATCAGTCTTTCTTGCTGTGTGGTGCCTGAAGCAGAAGCAGTTTGCAAGTGCCGGTTGGCCGACTACTGAAATTTTCGTTTTCGAGTTTCAGAACCGAAGTCTTCAAAAAAGCAAAGTACCCCGTTGGGGATCCTTTTTCTTGCTCTAAACCAATATCAGTAAAAGTTAACAATTGTATTTCTTGTGGAAAGCAAATACCTCATAAAGATTTTCATTTGTACTGCATTCCTTGCTTAGGCCCAGACCACGACGTCCCTCGCTGTCGGTTTTGTGCCTTATTCAGTCCTCGAACTATTCGTCGTCGGTTCATTTTTGCTTCTAACTACTTTGGTACTCAGTTTAATTATCCAGAAATGGCTTCAATAAGCCATACAACTACCGACATTCCAAAAAAACGTAAAGATAAAGACAGAGACAGACCGCATAAGTCCATAGCTGCCAAAGATGCATCTGTTAAGCTAGTAGCCAGTTCACCGGTACTCATTGAGGTGCTTTTGCAGCCCCTGATACCTGCTACTTCAGATTCACAGGCCTCTACTGAGACCCATTCGGAGTCTGGTATGCCGCAAGATGCTTCTTCGACTATGGAACCTGCGAATGTCACTAACTTGGATGGGTCCGGAGCCGCTGTGCAGGCATCGACTTCTGAGGGTGTAGTCAGGCCTACAGACTTGCATGTCAAACCGATGCCATCTTCTTCTTCAAGGCCTAAAACTCGATCCATGCCTAGAAAACCGACGTCCAAAATGCATGGTCAGGCCCATATATCTAAAAATCAAATGATAATAATGGCTGAAGACCTTATTACCCTAATTAGGGGAAGCCAGCCTTCTCCCTCTAAGAGACCTAGAACTGATTTTCCTTCTGATTCTTCTGATCAGGATTCTGAAATTTCTGTTTCCACTGATGATCAGGATTTGCCCTTATCTACCTATGAGGATTCTGATGCAGAGGACTCCATACCCTCTGCTTCCCCTCCAGAAGATTTTTCTTTTGGTGAAACTTTGCACGCTCTTAGGGAGCATTTCTGCTGGGAAAGCCAGGATTATGCCGACTCCAAAAAGAGGCTTAGGGAATTCTTACTCCTACCTCAACACAGGCCTTTAGTTATCCCTCTTGTACTGGACATTGTAGATGATGATGCCTTGTTGGAATCTAGCCTGATCCCAGACACACTACCTCCAGCTCCCAGGAAACCTGACAGGTATTACAGAGTACCTGACTCGCACAAGCTCCTCTTTAAGAATCCCACTGTGGACCCAGAAACCATTTCACAGGGACCCAAAGTCATTAATGCCACTGCTGCCAAAAACCCTACCCCATCTGTTAGAGATTCCAGGGCCCTGGACAGATTGGGTAAGAAGGTATACACCTCTGCTACTTTGGCCATTAGGGCCTTAAACTGCCAGTTTCATATGTTAAAGTATCAGCAGCATATTATTGGATTACTTAAACAGAAAATGATGTTGATTCCTGACTGTGCTGAAAATAAAGAATTACAGGATTTAATGCATTCTGCTGAGCAAGTTGATAAACATACTTTGCAATGTGGTTTTGACTCCTTAGAGGCATCTTGCAGGGCTGCTGTCACTGGGTCCGTTCTTAGAAGGCATGCTTGGCTTAAGGAGCAAACTTTGTCAGATCATGTTAAAGCTAAATTACTGGATGTTCCCTTAAACCAAGATTGCCTGTTTGGCAACAAAGCAGAAGAAGTACTTAATAAGATGGAGGAAAAAGCTAAATCTATGCAAACTGTTAAAGATTTCCTGCAAGTACAGCTTCCCAGATTTAGCAGGCGTTGGCCTTCTAAGAAATGGTCCTTTCCTGTCTCTTCCAGGCCTTCTCAGACCAAACAGCAGACCACCTAGGCTACAGTCTCAAGGTACTCACAGGCCTAAGCAGTGGGGGGCGCCCACTTCCAGAGCTGGAAGTAGTAAGACACCCCCCTATGGTAAACTGTCACAATGACTTAACCTTAAACCTTCCAAGCCCTGTTCAACTGACTGCTCCTTTAGGGGGAAAGATCGCCCTGTATGCAAAAACTGAGAAGTCATTACCCAAGACAAATGGGTTTAAAATATAGTTTTCCAAGGATACAGATTCCACTTCCACACCTTACCAACCCCAAACAGTTGGCCAGACCTACCCCCAAGTCAGTGAGCAGAGGATCAACAGCAGGTTCTCTCTCTCTTCTAAGTATCAGGGCTATTCATCCTGTCCCAGAAGAGGAATGAGGACAAGGTTTTTACTCAAGACTTTTCCTGGTATGCAGAAAAGATGACTCTTATCGTCCTATCCTGGACCTCTCTATTGTAAACACCTTTTTGGTAATCCCAAAATTCAAAATGCTAACTCTTCATCAGCTGCTTCCCATGCTAGGCAAAAATGCCTGGTTGGCAACATTGGACTTCCTGCACATCCCAGTAAGGGAATCTTGCAGAAAATATCTACGCTTCAGAGCAGGCTACATGCACTGTCATAGGCTGATACTAGGCTGTCTGCCCAAGGGCATTTACAAGCCTAGCCAGAGTGTGTTTGGCTTTCACCACCCTTCTTAGATTAGTTGACTGTGCCTCTGTATAGTAGGTCACAGAAGATAGCCCATTTAAGGTTAGTTTACCGTGCCTCTGTCTAGCAGTGACACAGAAGAGATCCCAGGTGTAAATTTACGATCTCCCATCCAAACGTCAAGATTCTTCTTGAAGAGGGTCATTGAGGGGCTCTGTCTGACATGGATTGGGATTTTGTTCCAGAGTGTGGGGAGCATCTGGGATATGAATCTGTCCCTCCAGCATGTTCTATTTATTTCTTTTCTGAGGTTTAAGTCACTGGAGTGTGTAGTTCTCATGGATTTGGATTTCTTGAGGTGGAGCATGTCCATTAATTCTGGGTTGGACATGGCTTTATACGTCAGGCACAGATCACCTCTGAGTAGGCGGTAAGCAACTGAGTAGAGCTGGAGTTTCTATAGCCTAACTGCGTAGGGCATCTGTTTGAGTCCCTTGATCCTCTTGGTTAGGTACTTTTGGGGTCTTTCTAGTTGTAGCAGGTGTTGGGTAAGGTACATCCCAAATGGGGCATTGTATTCAATTATGGGCCTGATGAGTGATGAGTAGAGGGGCACAATGACCTCTCTTGATTTAGATGTGAACCCCTTCGTTATAAGGTGGGCTATATAGAATGTCTTTCTAACCACTTTGGCAATGTGATTGTCAAAGGAGAGCTTGCAATCTACTTCTTGGGTCCCCAAATCCCTAATTACTTCTTCCGTACTTAATGGATTACCACCTATGTGGTAATTTGTGGGCACTTTGTTTTTCCCAAAGGGGATGACTATGCACTTTTTGGCATTTAGCTTTAGGCCATGGCTCTGGCACCAGTTATCCGTCTCTGTGAGACCCTTTTGGAGGATGCTTGTGTCAGCCGGCGAGTCGATTATGGCCCCTAGTTTGCAGTCATCTGCAAACTTTGTCAGCCATTGTCCTCCTGTGTTAGCCTGTACCTCAGAGAAATATATACCGAACAAGAGAGGTCCCAGGACTGAGCCTTGTGGTATGCCACTTTTAACTGGTTTAGAGTCTGACATGGCACCTGCAATTCTGACCATGTGGGTTCTATCCCTAAGCAAGTTTGCAACCCATCTTGTGACATAGGGGTTGATATTTAAGCTGGTGAGCTTATTTATGATGCCTGAGTGGGGTATTGTGTTGAAGGCTTTTGCGAGGTTAAGGTAGGCTGTGTGGACTACCTTTCCTTCGTCTATGGCCTTGGTGACTGTTTCAAAGAAATTGAGCAGGTTCAAGAGGCAATATCTGCCCTTAAAGCCGAATTTGGTAGGATCCAGTGTTTGGAGGTTCCCAATGTCTTTGTTTATGAGTTCCATGATAATACGCTCCATAGCTTTGCAGACCAGGCTAGTTAGGCTTCTAGGGCGATAGTTTCCGGGGTCCGTTGTGGCACCACCTTTATGGAGTGGGACCACTGTTGCAGTATGCCATTCTTTGGGTACATATCCTGTTGTAAGGCCGAGACTGAACAGTGATTTTAAGTGACGGTTCAGTTCTTGGATCTCATGTAAAGCGCAGCCCGGGACACCGTCCGGTCCCATTGATGCTGTGTTTTTTGCTTTGGAGCGGGCAGCTCTCACCTGTGAATCTGTGATGTCAGGGAGGCTACACTCTGTTGGGATAGTCATTTTCTCATTGGGGGGGGGGGGGGGGGTTTGCACTGAACCTGTCTGCCAAGATGTTGGCAATGTCTGTGGGTTGAGTGTATTTTTTGTCATTTTGCACTTACTCAGAGCCTATCTGGGAGTTTCCACCCAGGTTTCTGACATAATTAAAGAAAGCATTGTGATTATCTTTAACATCTTGTGCAATTTTTCTTTCAAAGCTAGCCTTAGATGATTTTATGAGGGATCGTAGTTTCTTGCTAGTACTGATCAGAGTTGCCTTCCCTTTCAGGAATTTTGCTCTGTCATGTAGTAGCTTCCTCCTTCTGTTGTACAGCTTATTTGTGGCTGGGGTCCACCAGACAGGTTTCCTCCCTTTGGAGGAGTGTGTCTTGGTTTTATTTGGGATAGCATGATCCATGCATTCCTGTAGGTATCCATAGAATGCGTTTGTAAAGGATTCTGCGGTTTGGGCCGTATTTTCCACTGGCCCTTGGGCTTTGAAGGATTCCACCTTGGTTTTGAGAAGTGGGAAGTTTGCTTTTGAGAAGTTTTTGACCGTGGTTTCCTTTGCTGGGGGTGGGGACGGGATATGGATGTCCATAGTGATTAATTTATGGTCAGATCTTACCAATGAGGGGTATACCTCTGGTATGGAACATAGAGTCCCCATGTTGGTGATGATCAGGTCCAATATGTTTTCCCCTCTTGTGGGAGTGGTGACCAGTTGTTCCATAGCATTTGAGTTTATAAATTCTAGGACCCGTTGGGCTAGGGTGTTAGGGCTTGAGTAGTGCTCCCAGTCTATGTTTGAGTAGTTAAAGTCACCCAATATAATGGTGTTTGGAGAGACCTTCATATTCTCCAGTGTCTTCAGGAAAGCCAAGTGGGGTTCCTGAGTTTGGGAGGGTGGTCTGTAGCAGGCTACAAACTGGAAGGCAGTTTTTCCCACTGTTAGTTGCACATGGATGGTCTCAGATGCTTCGTGCAGTGCCACTAGCCTGGAGGTATGGGTATCTTTGATGAATATGGATACTCCCCCTCCTCTTGTGGTTCGGTCCAAGTTTTGGGGCCGAAAAGCATGGTATGAGGTATAGCCTGGTAGTGCTGGGGTGCTCTCGGGAGCCTTGAACCAGGTTTCTGTTACTGCACAGATATCTAAATTCTCCATACTGAGGAGAGCCTCGAATGCATGCATCTTGAGGTTTAGACTTCTGGTGATGAGCAGCATTACCCTTAGTTTCTTTTTCCTTGTGTTGTCTAAGGAGGTGGGTTTGTCTTTTGAGCCTTGCCTAAAAAAGGCACTATAGGGGTGGCAAGAGCCTTGGCCAGAATTCAAAAACCCAGGGGTGACAGGAGCAAGCCATCCCTAGTGAAGCAACGTGGCTTGTCAAGCATGTCATCCCAGGCTGACAGACACTGGATCCCCTTTGAGAGACACCAATACTTTAGCCAGTTGTTGAAATTGATCATTTTGTCTTTATATTGTGGTATCATTCTTGATGAGGGTAAGATGCTACTCAAGGTCAGGGTCATACCGGCCTGGGCCACATGATCAGAGAGCTCCTCTATGTCTCTTTTCATGTAATCCAGGGAGGTGCGTCTCAGGTCATTCACACCAGTATGGACAATGACGGAGTCATATTTGTACTTGCTTTGGAGTGACCTGAGTGCTTGTGTTATGTGGCGGATCCTAGCACCCGACAGGCAGCTTACAGTGACCTTCTCCTTGTTCAGCCTGGTGAGAGGGACATCAATGTGTCTGACAATAGAGTCACCTGTTACAAGTGTATTAAGGTGTGTTGTTTAGCCTTAAGGTCTGTGACTGTGTGGCACACTGACTTTGTGAACTATGTGATACGTGGGTATTGTGGGGTAGCAGTTGCTTGGATGTCTGCTTTGGAGGTCTCTGTTGCTTGGGCAGATTTTTATTTAGAGCCTCCGAGCGTGTTTTTGTGTGTTTGTGTTTGGTTTGCGGTTGCGATAGGTCTATGTGAGACTGGATTTGTGGTGTGTGTGATTACCTTCTCCTCCAGACTGACCGTGCCAGTACTATGTTGAGTGAGCTCAGCCTCCAGTTTGGCTATATAGTTGCATCTCTCACATATATTTGAGCTTGTTGGTAAGAGGAGAGGGTGGTCTGTGTACATAAGGCAGTTGTAGCATTGCCTCAAGATTCCCATATTCACCAGCTGGACTGGAGAGTAAACCTGAAACTGACTTTTGGACATGCCAGAATAGTATAAGGAATTACTTTTTGACTTGATCAAAAAGGACCAATAGGTAGCCAAGTACTTAAAGGGAGTATAAGAGGGTGTAGTGCTTTAGTTTATTAGTGCTTACTTATAAGACACTTATCCTAGCTACTGCTGGGTTTTAGAATGAAACTCGGGTGCTTACTTTGAGATTTGGAACAGTTCTAAGGGAAAAAGTGAAGAACAGACTGTGTGGAGCCGGGAATAGTTTAAACCTGATTAAGCGGCGCTGCCCGATGCTGCGCAATGCACAAAACGCGCAAAAGAGGGTTTTAAGAAAGGGGGATCAAGGAGTTTGGAATTGACCCAAAATGGCCAATAAAACTACAGATCTGAAGTAGGAGATTCATTTGTCTGCAACCTGTGGGTTATGGATCCGATATCGGATCCGAACCGGCATGGTTTTCCAGCTATGGATCCAAGCTCTCAGCTCCTCCCCTCACCCATAATGCCCTGCTCTACCCTCATGACCTCAGATCTCGTTTGCCGCGCATGGTGACTGGATTGGTTTCTCAAGCTCTCAAGCTAAGTGCTAGTTTTAGTGTTAAATTTCAGAATTTTAAAGTTTTTATTGATTTTTTGTGTGAAAGTGTAGGTTTCCCCTTTGATATTTTTACTTTTTAGAGTTAATCTAAAAGTTATATCCCTCCCCTCGCTGTTGGCGTAGTGTGTGTGTGTTGGGCCTGTGAGTGTATTTTTGTTGTTTAGTTACTTTTAGTTTGGTAACTACTTTGTTAGATTGGGATGGCAGACCAACCCAAATCTATATTTTCTAAATGCTCCGAGTGTGGCCATAAGCTTTCCCCAGCTGATGGCCACACTCGGTGTGTTAGATGCCTGGGGGTTGAACACCTCACATCTGGATGTTCCATTTGTGCAGGGTTCAACCCCAGGGCATTGAAGGAGCGGAGGTCCAAGCTTGTTTTGGCGGGCCTTTTACCGCCGGACTCGGCTCCGACCTCCGCTCCTTCGGGAGTAACCGTGCCACGGTTATTCCTCTGGCACCCTCCTCCTCCTGGGACTCAACCTCCCGTTTCTGGTTGGAGGAGAGGGATGCTAGAAAGGGACCGGAGGGAGAAGCACCATAAGCGGCGGGCCGAGACCTCTGTTTCGGCCCCGCCAGCCAAGCGGGCTTCTCCCCCGGCTCCGTTGTCGGCTCGGTCTCCTCCTTCTCGGCTCCGGTCTCCTGTGTGTTTTTCACCTGGACCTGAGGAGGAGGAGACCCGATCTCCATCGAGGCTATCGAGGAGGCACTCCAGGCCTACCTCGGTAGCCTCGTCGAGATCCACGTATAGTCTTTCGGATGCTGATCTGGACCGGATGATGAGAAGGTTCATCCAGGCCCAGATGCAGATGGGAGTGCTCTTGCCCCCCCCCCCTCTGGGGGGGAGCTCAACACCCTTTTTCAAACCGATTGCTCCTTCTCCGACCCGCTATCCGGGTTCGGAGCAGCTGGAGCCGAGCAGCTTCGGGGGTGGGCCGGCGCCGATAGTACTTTGTACTTCGGATCCGACCCTGCCCTCGAGTGCATCGGATCCGACCTCTCGGAGCCTGGATCCGAGCCTCGGATCCAGGGGGATCAGTGCTCCTTCGGCGCCGTCTGTGTCGGAGCGCACTGTCTCTTCGGATCCGGCGCGCGCCGGCCCCGATGCACTCTTCGGACCCGAAGGGGAGCCGATTGTCGGATCCTTTGGTCGAGGTCGGCTCCTCGGGCGTTTGATGTAGTGGAGAGGGCCCTGTTGAGGGTCTCCGGACCCCGGCACTTGTTTCGCTCCGTCCGCTCCCTCTGCACTGGGCCAGGCTTCCACCATCCGGCCCTTGGGACAGCCCGCTTCTGTGCCCCAAGCTGCTTCATTGGAACAGGTTGCTGCTTGCGAGGAGTCCTCTGACAGCCCCCCAGAGGATGTTCCTCGCAAGCATATGTGCAAAAGGAGGCACATTGACTCCCCCGAGTCTCTCACGGAAGACACGGACTTGGAGGAAGGGGAAGGCTCCCCACGGTCACCCCCCGAGGATGTCTCATTTGGAGACATCATGGAAATGCTCCGATAAGGGGGTGGTCTGCCCCAAGTCTTCCTCGGACGAGTCCGTGTTCTTGGAGGCATTTGAAGCGGGCCCGTCTACCTCTTGGGTGTCCCTCCTGCCGACCCCTGGTGGACCTCATTACCACCAGGGCGTGGAAGGAACCGGACACCGTGGAGCCAATTCCTAAGAGGCCCGATAGGATCCTCAGCCCACCGTCCGACCGTGCCCATTGGAGTAAGGGGCCTCCGGTAGATGCCATGTTGACGGCGGCGGCCACCAAGAGGGAACTTGCTCAGGAGAGTCCCTCAGTCCATCCCCTGAGCAAGGAGTCTCGGATGATGGACCGCTTGGGGAAGCGGATGTTTAGTTCAGCGACCTTCTCGGTAAGGGCGCTGAACTACCTGGCACACGTCATTAGGATGCAGCGAGATCTCATTAAAGAATATGCTGCATCTCCCCCAGAGTCCATGTCGGAGGAGGACAGGGTGCTGCACTCCACCCGCATGGCCACTCTTAGATCAGTTACTAATACCTCTATGCGGCTACTCTCCCACGCTACGGAAGGCGCCGCTAGAGCAGGGGCAGGCCTAGTCACTAGACGTCAGGCCTGGCTCCGTCACTGCGATTTTTCTGAGCCCTTCAAAGCGTCATTTGCGAACGCCCCCTTTGATGGTTCTGCCCTCTTTGGCAAAACCGTTCGCGAAACCTTGACCCAGAGCGAGAAGGACGGGAAGACGCTGTCTGCCGTCGGAATCCGCTTCTCTGCACCCCAGAGGCCCTATTCTAGGAACCAAAAGGGTCAGAAGAAGATGTGTTTCTGGAAGTTGCAGCAGTCCCAGCCTGCTCCGGACAACCAGTCCTTCCGTGGCAGAGGAGGACAGGGAGGACGCCGCCCTAGAGGCAGAGGGGCTCCCAGAAACTTCGGGTCCAGGGAACCTTTCTATGAACGGCCCGCGCAGCAACCCTGAGGGGTTGCCCGGCTGCTCCACTCTGGAGGCAGTCGGGGGACTTTTTCGGGGCACCTAGCGGCATGGGAGTCCATAACATCAGACCGCTGGGTTCTCCAAATCATATCCAGAGGATACCGCATCCCCTTTCTCCACTTTCCAAAGTTGAAGTCCCTCCCAGACATTCCACCCGGTCAACGGGAGGCCGCTTTGGCAGAAATTGGCCATCTGCTAAAGAAAAGAGCCATCCAGCCCGTCCCCCCAGACCAGATCGGATCAGGGTTCTACTCCAGGTTCTTTTTAGTGCCAAAGAAGATGGGGGAACTAAGACCAATTCTAGACCTTTCTCTCTTGAATCTGGCAGTCCCCAAGGAAAAATTCCGAATGGTCACTCTGCAATCTATTCTCCCCCTTTTGGGAGAAAATCACTGGATGTGCTCGATAGACCTCAAAGATGCGTACTACCACATCCTGATGGACAGGCTCCAGGAGGTTCCTCCGCTTCCGGCTGGGAGCCAGTCACTACCAGTTCGGGTCCTTCCCTTTGGTCTCACCACAGCCCCAGGGTGTTCACCAAAGTATTAGCAGTGGTAGCGGCCCACCTGAGGCTTCAGGGGGTGCAGGTCTTTCCCTACCTGGACGACTGGCTTCTTACCGCCCCAACAAGGCATCTACTATTATTGGCGAGACTCCTTTCTCCATCTTGCTCCCTTTCTGGGCATTACAATAAATACAAAGAAATCCAACCTGGCGCCCACACAGCTCTTAGATTTTATAGGGGCCAGGCTAGACACAAGGAGTTTACGAGCCTTCCTCACTGCGGACAGAGTTCAAAATCTGCAGCTCCAGGTGCGGGCCATTCTCCACTCAAGTTCTGTTCCGGCGGAGTTGGTCCTGAGGGCTCTAGGGTCCATGGCGTCTGCTATAGCACTTCTCCCTCTTGCCAGGCTCAATATGCGCATCCTACAGTGGACTCTGTTAGTACAGTGGTCATACCTTGCTCTCCCTATGCATCATCCCATTGTGATCAGCAAGGCTTGCAAGCGGTCCCTCCTGTGGTGGCTTCACTCTCCAGATCTCCACGGGGGCCGCCCATTTTGTGCTTCTCCCCCCCTCGCCACGGTGACCACGGACGCCTCCCACCTCAGGTGGGGGGGGGGGATTTTGCGGGCCGGACCGTCCAAGGCACGTGGAACGATACAGAGACCTTACTGCATATCAACATTCTAGAGATGAGAGCAGTGCTCTTAGCGTTGCTAGCACTTCAGGACTTTCTTCCCTTGGGAACAATTGCGATTCAATCGGACAACATGTCTCTGGTCTGGTACATCAACAAGCAAGGGGGAACAAGGTCTTACCCCCTGTGTCGAGAAGCCATGAGAGTTTGGGAATGGGCAATCTCCACCAACCGCTTTCTAATAGCAATGCACATTCCGGGTCGGTCCAACATCCTGGCGGACAAGCTCAGTCGCACCATTCTGACCCCTTACGAGTGGTCTCTCAATTTTCAAGTAGCGGAACGCATATTCGCACGGTGGGGAACTCCTTCATGCGATCTTTTTGCCTCTCCCTCAAACACCAAGTGCGACAGTTTTTTCGCTCTGATACCCCCTCCAGCAGGTTCTCCAAGAGACGCTCTGGTGCATGCTTGGCCACCCGGTCTTCTTTACGCTTATCCACCCTTGCCTCTGATGCTCCAAGTTCTTCAGAAAGCCTCTTGGGTGGGTTGCAGAATGATTCTCATTGCTCCGTTTTGGCCTCGACAGATCTGGTTCCCCTTTCTAAGGTCTCACTCGGTGAATCCTCCTTGGATTCTAGATCCCATTCCGGATCTGATATCCCATCCATCCTGCATACCCCCTCCGAATCTGGACAACCTGAAGCTGACCGCTTGGCTGCTCCAGTTCCACTCTTGATCAGGACTCCCGGTATTTCGTCACCTGTTAAGGCAATTCTGGTGGCAGCTCATAAACCGTCCACTAGGAAAGTCTACCGCAGCAAGTGGAAACGGTTTTCTTTGTGGGCGGAGCGGCAAGGCCTGAATCCCTTCACGGTTCCTCTCCCCTTAGTGCTTGACTTTCTAACCACTCTTTTTAACGATGGTGCCAGCAGTTCCACGGTCAAAGTACAACTGGCGGCAATTTTGCATTATCACATTGGCCATGACTCTAATCCTCTTATGTCAGCCAAGTTGTGTAAAATTTTCCTTAAAGGTACTTTTCTTCTCAGGCCCCCCTGTAAAACAAGCGGTTCCTCCTTGGGACCTCTCTTTGGTTCTCCAGGCCTTGACCGCCCCCCCTTTCGAACCAGCGGCTACGGTGGATCTCAAATTCTTGTCTTACAAGACAGCCTTTTTGGTAGCCATTACATCAGCCAAG
This sequence comes from Protopterus annectens, assembly GCF_019279795.1. Classification (NCBI taxonomy): domain Eukaryota; kingdom Metazoa; phylum Chordata; order Ceratodontiformes; family Protopteridae; genus Protopterus; species Protopterus annectens. Next base: position 1,178,405,650 of record NC_056735.1, on the reverse strand, counting down.
AGAGTTTCAGAGCTTCAAGCATTATCAGCTAAACCTCCTTACTTGGTATTTCATCCGGACCGTGTTTACCTCAGGACCAACCCGTCCTTTCTTCCTAAAGTTGCTTCTGAAGCAAACATTAATCAGTCCATTAACCTCCCTGTTTTCTTCCTAAATATGAAAACAAAGGTGAATACAAGCTTCACTCATTAGATGTCCACAGGCAACTTAGATTTTATCTAAACAGACGGCTGGTCATAGGCAATCCGACCAGTTGTTTATTTCCTTTGCTAAATTTAATTTGGGCAAGCCAATTTCTAAAGTTTCTCTGTCTCGCTGGATTTCACAGTGCATCTTATTGGCTTATCAAGCTTCAGGAAGGCCCGCACCGGAGGGTGTTCATGCCCATTCAACCCGGTCAGTATCTACCTCGGCAGCCTTCAAGGCTAGGATTCCTCTAGATGATATTTGTGCAGCAGCCACGTGGGCTTCATCTCATACTTTTATCTCCCACTATAAGTTGGATCTTGCATCTAGGGGTAGAGCATCATTTGGCTCCGCGGTGCTCCGGAATATCCTTCCATGATGGCCGCCCAAGATTCAGGTAGCTGGGGACTCTGTCCCTCAGGTAGCTGGGGACTGTGTCCCACAGGTTGCAGACAAATGAATCTCCTACTTCAGATTTAGAAGTTATGTACTCACCATAACGTTCCATCTGAGTAGGTGTATTCATTTGTCTGCAACCATCCCGCCCTCCTATCCCCCTGGCCTTTCAGTTTCCTGCATATTATCTGTTACCCTTTTCAGGGTGTTGTTGCTGTTGGCAAACTCTATCTGAGGTCATGAGGGTAGAGCAGGGCATTATGGGTGAGGGGAGGAGCTGAGAGCTTGGATCCATAGCTGGAAAACCATGCCGGTTCGGATCCGATATCGGATCCATAACCCACAGGTTGCAGATAAATGAATACACCTACTCAGATGGAACGTTATGGTGAGTACATAACTTCTAATTTCTAGGCAGTAACCACTCCCAACAGGGGCAGGCAGGTTGTTCACAGGTTGTTCAGTGTTTACCACTGCCACTGATGAACACAGAGACTTCCCTTTAGCCCAAGCAAGCAATGGCCTCCAAGAAACTTACAAACAGTTCAGAACAGCAAATCTGTAACTGAACTTTTTTTTAAATTTCAGAAAGTGGGAAAAAAGCAAGATTTTTTTGTTTTGTTTTGTTTAAAGATGGCAGAGATACAAAAGTAGCAACAAGTTAGAACAGTGCAATAAATGACCCCACACTTGAGTGCTAGGCCAGAGACAGGTAAAATGCAGGTTTTAAGAAAAAAACGATTTTAAAATAAATGCAACACAAAAAATGCAGTAAACAGGCTCTAGATGTGTTCTAAATACAGTTCCTAATGCAGATATCAAGTTTAGCAAGCTGAAAAACGCCAAAAAGTAGGCGGCAATGCAGAAATCTTAACAAATAATCTGAAGAAAAATACTTAAAATCTCAAAAGTGGCTCCTTTCTTCTCTCAGCATTTTCTCCTCTTGGTGGGTGCTTCACCAACAGCCAACAAGTGTGAAAAGATGCCAAAACCATGAGGCAATCGGGTTTTATCAGTTCTGTGCACTGCCCTTTGGCTTATCTACTGCGCCCAGGGTATTCACAAAGTGCCTAGCTCCAGTCATTGCATTCTGCAGGCAAAGAAATATTCAAATATACCCATACCCAGACGATTGTCTAATTCAGGCAGAAAGCCAGGACATACTATTAAAATCATCTGGCATTTGTAAAGAAACTGCTAACCTCACTGGGGTACAATATAAACGAAAATAAATCACACCTAGTACCCTGCCAACAAATTGTATTCCTGGGAGCAAGCTTGAATGCAACTTCCCAGATGGCCTACCTCACACCAGCAAAACAAGATTGACACCCTGCTTCAAACTACTGGCCACAAAGACCAGCTATCTGCTAGGAAAATACTGCAAGCCCCTGGGGTTCATGGCCTCTTGCATTCTACTAATTCCTTATGCAAGACTGCATATGAGAAAACTATAATGGTATCTAAAAAGCCTATGGTGTCAACATTCTCAGGACCTGAAATCAATGATTCCTATCATTCCTTGTATAAAGACAGAGTTCCTTTGGTGGGCAGAAGCCTGCCACCACAACAAGGGACTGCCATTCACTCTACCCTCTAACGCCCAAACCCTAACAGACGCATCAGACTATGCATGGGGGGCTTACTTGGCAGAGCAGTGCATTCAGGGCAAATGGAACCTGAGTGAAATGCACCTGCATATCAGTCAAAAAGAAATGTTAGCTGTACAGAATTCTCTGACAGCCTTCAAGGACCGCATTCTTCCAGGACAATTATTGGTAAAGATGGACAACACCACCGTTATGTGGTACATAAACAAGCAGGGGGGAACCCACTCATACCCTCTCTGCAGACTAGCCATGGCTCTGTGGAACACAGCCATGAGCTACCAATGCACCTACAAGCTCAATTCCTGCCAGGCAAGCTAAATTCACTGGCAGACCTAAGCAGAAATCTCATGGACCAACACGAGTGGAAACTGGAACCAAAGATATTCAACATTTTGAGAAACAAATGGGGGAGCCCAGAGATAGACCTGTTTGCCTCCCCTCAGAACTACCAATTGGACAATTTCTGCACAAGGACTCCCCACAGACAAGCTTGGAAAGTGGATGCCCTGTCCTTTACCTGGGAAAGCCTCTCAGTTTATGCCTTTCCCCCCTCTGCCTCTCCTCTTGAAAGTTCTAATAAAGATCACACAGGACAAACCAAGGACAATACTGATTGCACCAGACTGGCCATGCCAGCACTGATACCCCCTTTTGCACAGTATGTCATTGCTGGAACCATGGCATCTGCCTCAGACCCCTTCCCTGCTGTCCCAGCAGGAGGGCCAGATTCTGCACCCCCAGCTTCAAACCCTGAACCTGGCAGCCTGGCTAATTACCTGAGTTCTCCAATACCACCCCTCAGCAAGCAAGTGCTGGATGTCATCCTGGAGGCAAGGAGGCCTAGTACTAGAAAATCCTATGCCGAAAAGTGGAAAAGATTCTGTTCCTGGAGCCAGACTCAGGGGATGGGCACAACAGTTGCCCAGTTTACCACATAGTCTTCAATACTTAACAGAGATGCTTCACAAGGGCCTTTCCTTCTCTTCTATTAAAATTCATGTCTCAGCCATTTCAGCACATTATAATACTGAGCCACCCCTCTTCTCTCACCCCCTGCTGAAACAATTGCTCAGAGGGGTCACAAATTTAAGACCACCCAGGAGAGCCCCTACTCCAGCCTGGGACCTTAACATTGTATTGGAAAAGCTCACTCTACCTCCTTTTGAGCCAGCTGCAAATGCAGTGTTGAAATTCCTTTCTTGGAAAACAAACTTCCATCTAGCCATCACTTCAGCAAGAAGGGTGTCTGAGTTACAGGCCCTCATTGCAGTGGAGCCCTTCATCATCTTTTATGTGGGCAGGGTGTCCCTCAGGACCAATCCTTCCTTTATGCCAAGGTGGTATCCAGTGATGCCCTTAATCAGTCCATTCATTTGCCAACCTTCTTCTCTAATCCACAGAACAAAAGGGAACTAATACTGCACTCCTTGGATGTGCACAGACAACTTAGATTTTATTTGGACAGGACTAAGCCTCTCAGGAAATCTGAACAGCTGCTAATTGCTTTTTCTGCAGGGGCAGAGGGGAAGGCCATTTCAAAGCAAACCATTTATAAGTGGATAGGCCATTGCATTAATTTCTGCTATAATCACCATGGAAAACCTACCCCACAGGGGATAAAGTTTCATTCCACCAGGGCTGCATCTACTTCTACAGCCTTTCTCAGAGGTGTTCCTGCCAGGGGCATCCTAGAAGCTGCTACCTGGAGTTCTGTACATACTTTCACCAAGCATTACCACTTGCAATTTTTTCTAAATCCAGAGCTGGTTTTGCCACTGCAGGTTTGCAGGGTCTAATAGCTGATCCTAATGCTCGCTAATTGCCTCCTCCCTTCCTTGGCTTTGGGAATCTATCCAAATGTAATGACTGCAACAGTGAAACACGAAGAACATAGTACAGTTGTGTACACTTACCATAAATGTAGATGTTCGAGTGTATTCACTTTTGCAGTCCTAGATGTCCTTCAAGGATGCATCTGCAGTCCTTACAAATGGGTTGTCCTGTCGTCAGGCAGCCCTTTGGTCGGCCGGATTCCAAAGTCTGGGTCTGGCCTCGGCTGGTGTCGCACTTCACCCGACGTCATAGCTGCAGTTATTCGGGTATAAAGGCATCAGCCGATGCCATTTTCCTCAGTCTTTCTTGCCGCGTGGCGCCCGAAGCAGAAGCTGTTTGCAAGTGCCGGTCGGTTAGAACCAGAGATTACTACAACCGAATACGTCTACTACTACCGAAGACTTCTAAAAAGCTAAGTACCCCGTTGGGGACTCTTTCTTGCCTCAGCCGATGTCAGAAAAAGTGAATAACTGTTTAACTTATGGGAAACAAATACCTCATATAGATTTCCACTCTTACTGCTTACCTTGTCTAGGCCCAGACCACGACGTAGCAGCTTGTCTAGCCTGTGCTTCTTTTAACCAACGGACGCTTAGACGTCGGTCGGAATTTGCTGAGGAGTTTTCCGGCTCCGATTTTGCTTACATTATGCTGTCGGATCCTCCGACTACGCAAATATCTAAAAAGCGCAAGGAAAAGGACCGACACTCGCGGTCCGCGGTTTCGGCCGAAACCGCGGTTAAGCCAACCGCGAGTGTCTCTGTTTCGGCTGAAACTGAGCAAGCGGTTCTTCCTTCAGCCGAAAACTTACCTCCTACCGAGGCCTCTTCCAACCTGGTGGAATCGGCTTCTGAAATCACTCCTGCACTTACAGTTTCTCAGGAATTATCTGACACTATCCCCTTGGATATTTCTACCCCTGAACGTGGAGCTGCTAGGCCACCTGCATCCATGTCCATTAAGGCCTTTGCCAGGGCCAAAGCAGCTAAAACAACTAAATCTGTGCCTGCTAAGATCCCCTCTCACGGGCCTAGCTCTAGTTCACAAATGCTTAGTTTAGCAGAGGACCTCATTTCTTTACTCCGGGGATCCCAACCTCACCCAGACAGGGCCTCTCACCCACCTCCAGAGAAGAGGCCTAGAGCAGAGACCCCTGAGCCTGTTTCAACAGATGATTCCTCTGATGATTCAGGTAACACAAACCCTCCAGAGGCTCCTTTCTCCCCTTATGAAGACTCTGATGCTGAAGAGTCCATTCCTTCTGCCTCTCCGCCTGAGGAATTTTCCTTTGGGGAAACCTTGCATGCTATGAGGGAACAATTTCAGTGGCAGGGCCAGGATTTTTCAGACTCCAGAAAAAGGCTTAGAACCTTTCTGCATTTACCACAACATAGGCCTTTAGCCATACCTCCAGTTCTTTCTGTTGTAGATGATGCATTTAATGATGCTTGTACTGCTCCTGATTCTCTACCTCCGGCCCCTGCTAAGCCTGATAGGTACTACAGGGTCCCGGACACGCATTACAATTTGTACAAGGCTCCCTTTGCAGATCCCGAGACTATCTCCCAGGGTCCTAAGGCTGTAGCAGCTACCTCTGCCAAAAACCCTCTCCCCTCTGAAAGGGAATCCAGGTCCTTAGAGAGATGGGGTAAAAAAGTTTACACTTCTGCTACTCTTTCAGCTAGGGCCTTGAACTGTCAATTCCACATGATCCAGTATCAAGAATTTATGCTAGACCAGTTAACCAAAAAACTGTCCTCGGATGAACCATTAGACAAAAAATCTGTTCAGGAGATGGTACATAACATTCAGCAAGTCAGTAACCATTCCTTAAAATGCGGCTATGATGCAGTGGAGGCTTCCTTTAGATCAGCCATGACTGGCACAGTTATCAGAAGGCATGCGTGGTTAAAAGAGCAGGCCTTACCAGACCATGTCAAATCAAAACTACTAGATGCTCCCATGGACAAGATCAATTTGTTTGGCTCTCCTGCACAACAGGTGCTGAAGAAGATGGAAGAGAAGGCAAAATCTGTCCAAACAGTGAAAGAATTCTTACAGGTCCAACCTCCAAGGTTTAGCAGGAATTGGCCCTCCAAGAATTGGTCCTTTCCAGACTCCTCCAGAGCTCAGAGAGGCAGGAATAGGCGTTCAAGAGGCAGAAGCCAATCCAGGGGTGCCTACAGGGGACGCCAGTGGCAGGGTAACAATCAGCGAGGTGCAGCCACAGACACAGCCACCACCACTACTACAGGACAATCACAGTGACTTGGCTCTAGCACCGCCTACCAGGGAACAACTAGAAGTACCCTTGGGCGGAAAGCTAGCTTTATTTTCAGTAAACTGGCATTACATCACAAGAGACAAGTGGATTTTGCAGACAATAGACCAAGGTTACAGGTTTCACTTCCATACTCTACCAGGGAAGAGAGGAATGCCAAACCTACCTCCAAATCAAAAGGCAGAAGCTCTAAAACAAATAACTCAATTATTAAGGATGAGAGCTGTGGAAAAGGTACCATCTATGGAGCAAGGACAGGGATTTTACTCCAGGCTCTTCCTGGTACCAAGAAAAGAAAGCAAATGGAGACCTATTCTCGACCTGTCCGCTTTAAACACATTCCTCATTGTTCCAAAGTTCAAAATGCTGACCCTACAGCAGCTTCTTCCCTTGCTGGGCAAGGAGTCTTGGCTGGTAACTCTAGATCTCAAGGAGGCATACCTGCATGTCCCCATACGACCAAATTGCAGAAGATACCTCAGATTTCTTGCAGGATCAGAGCATTATCAATTCTCAGCATTGCCCTTTGGCTTATCTACTGCGTCCAGAGTGTTCACGAAATGCCTGGCATCAGTAATTGCTCATTGCAGGCTTCAGGGAATCCAAATCTACCCTTACCTGGACGACTGCCTGATACAAGCGGACAACAAAAACAAGCTAGCAGAAGACTTGAAAAGGGTCGTTTACCTACTACAAGCTCTGGGATACACAGTCAATATAAAAAAGTCAAGACTGATACCATCCCAAAGGATAACCTTTTTGGGTGCAGAGCTGGACACAACAAAACAAATGGCATTCCTAACAGTAGAAAAACAGGAGCAACTCCCTCTCTACTTCTTGGCATTAACAAAGCAGAATCATCTAACAGCAAGAAAAGTTCTGCAAGCCTTGGGTTTCATGGCATCCTGCATAATATTGGTTCCACATGCCAGACTGCATATGAGAAAGTTACAGTGGTACCTAAGGAATTTATGGTCTCAGCACAAGCACAGCCTAGAAACCCAAATTCCAATAATTCCATGCCTGAAGCAAGAATTCCAATGGTGGGCTCAGGCCTGTCAATCAAACAAAGGATTGCCTTTCCACAACACTCAACCAAGCCAAACCATCACAACGGACGCCTTAGACCTCGGTTGGGGGGCCCACATGCTGGACAAGTGCATTCAAGGTTTATGGACTCAAGACCAGCTGCACCTACACATAAATCAAAAGGAAATGCTGGCAGTAAAACTGGCAATTCAGGCATTCAGACCATTTCTTCGAGAAGGTCAACTGTTGATAAGGACAGACAACACCACAGTTATGTGGTACATCAACAAACAGGGAGGCACACATTCTTACCCTCTATGCCGGATGGCAATGGACCTCTGGAATGTGGCCCCGAGCTACAACATTCAGTTACAAGCAATTTTTATACCAGGAAAAGAAAACATTCTAGCAGACATATTAAGCAGGACTGCCACGGATGCCCACGAATGGATGCTGCATCCGGACATCTTCAAAACCATTACAAGAAAATGGGGGCTCCCACAAATAGACTTATTTGCATCCCCACGCAATCACCAACTAAAGAAATTCTGCACAAGGACGTACCACCCACTTGCTTGGAAGGTGGACTCCCTATCTTTCAGTTGGAAAAACCTGACAGCATATGCATTCCCACCACTTCCTTTGATGCACAAGGTGCTATTGAAGATCAAAGAGGACCGTCCAAGGATCATTCTGATAGCTCCAGACTGGCCAAGACAACATTGGTACCCATTACTGAGGAGCATGTCTCGGGAACAATTATGGCCTCTATCCCTTGTTCCCTTGCTGTTAACACAGAACAACTACAACACCCTGCATCCAAACCTGAAAACACTGCAGCTGACTGCCTGGAACATTGCATAACAACAAATAACCCAAATTTATCCCAAAGGGTTAAAGACATTATCTTGGAGGCTCGCAGGCCCTCAACAAGAAAAAATTATTCAGCAAAATGGAAAAGATATTTCGTTTGGAGTACTGCAAAAGGAGAAAATGTGTCACTGGTAAACATAGCCAACATCCTGGAATACTTGGCAGAGCTCTTCCACAAAGTCCTGTCCTATTCTTCCATCAAGATTCATGCATCAGCTATTTCAGCAGAATACGACTTGGATCCTCCAGTCTTCTCACATCCTCTGCTCAGGCAGTTTCTGAGAGGAATTAAAAATGTAAAACCACCTAGGAAGCCACCATTGCCAGCATGGGACTTGAACTTTGTGCTAGAAAAATTGACACTTCCTCCTTTCGAACCAGCAGCAACAGCAGAATTACAATACTTATCATGGAAAACTGCTTTCCTGTTGGCAATCACTTCAGCAAGAAGGGTATCTGAGCTACAGGCACTAATGGCAGTACAGCCCTTCCTGATCTTCCATCAAGATAGAGTATCCATGAGAACTAATCCTACTTTTATGCCTAAGGTGGTCTCCAGAGTATCTTTGAATCAGGCTATCCACCTACCTACATTCTTCCCCAACCCACAGAACAGGGGAAAAAGACTGTTGCATACCTTGGATGTGCATAGACAATTACGCTACTACCTGGACAGGACCAAGGCCAATAGGAAAACTGACCAGCTACTGGTAGCATATGCAACAGGAATGGAAGGGAAAGCAATTTTAAAACAGACAATCTCTAAGTGGATTGGAAATTGCATTAGATTTTGTTACTCCTACCATGGAAAGAAAACTCCAGAAAACATCAGGCCTCACTCTACAAGGGCTACAGCCACTACCACAGCTTTTCTACGAGGAGTGGCTACCAAACACATTTTAGAGGCTGCTAATTGGAGCTCCGTGCATACATTTGCCAAGCATTATAATTTACCTTTATACTCCAGATCCCGAGCAGGTTTTGCCACTGCTGTTTTCAAGGGATCTTAACTACACCATAATTTTATTTCTCCTCCTCCCCCAGTTTGGCTATGGTATTCTACCCATTTGTAAGGACTGCAGATGCATCCTTGAAGGACATAGTACAGTTTTGTACCTACCATAAATGTAGATGTCCGATAGGAATGCATCTGCAGTCAGGATTACCCACCCTCCTTCCCCTCTGTGGTACTCCTAGGGTATTTGTCCATCTTGTAGCTAGCTGGGGGAATCTATTATGGTGTATTTGTTTGTATATATTGTACATACATGCTTATTTTTTGTTTGCTTTCTACTATTTGGAATCATTTGCATTTATCCAAATTTAGCCTTCCTAGAGGGCACCTGGCATCTGGGGCAAGAAACACTGATGAAAATGGCGTCGGCTGATGCCTTTATACCCGAATAACTGCAGCTATGACGTCGGGTGAAGTGCGACACCAGCCGAGGCCAGACCCAGACTTTGGAATCCGGCCGACCGAAGGGCTGCCTGACGACAGGACAACACATTTGTAAGGACTGCAGATGCATTCCTATCGGACATCTACATTTATGGTAGGTACAAAACTGTACTTTTCCTCCCTCCAGCCCCCTGACCTCTATTGACTATATACCTCTCTTCTTGTTTACTGTATTTAAGCTTTCTGGTATATTTGTTTTTTGTTGGAGGTGTAACCTTGCATATAATTGCTTCCCATTATGATGGCACCTGACGTCTGGGGCAAGAAAAATAATGTAATGGCATCGGCTGCATGCTTTATACTCCTGACTACCTGACATAATGGAAGATAACGCAGCAACCGCCGCAGGACCAAAGACTTTGATAATCAGGCCGAGTGAGGGCTACCTGCAAGCAGATAACCCAAATGTAATGACTGCAACAGTGAATACACTCAAACATCTACATTTATGGTAAGTGTGCGCAACTGTACTTTTCACCCCCCCCCCCCACACAGATTTCTCGTAGGTCTTAGGCCTACTTTTTGTACAGTACATAGCCATTTCTGATCCTTTGTCTTTGTGAACTACTACTTTTTTTGTGCTCACTGTACAATACTATTCAAGTACTGTCTTTAAATAGAATACTCTCAAACTCTCACTGAAATGACAAAAAAAATTTATATTTAACTGCTGCTGTACAATCCATTAAGTTATACATAGGTTTTCTCTTTAGTAACTTCTACCTCTGTAAAATCTTAGAATATATAAATATAACTACTGTATGAGTATAAATGTAAATAGAAATGTAAGTACTCTAACTGGAACTTAGTATAATGCATACCTCCAAATGTTTTTTTGTAAAGGGGCAAAAACTCCCCACACCCCTTTAAGCATACTAACTCCACAGTTGCATAACTGTAGAGTAAAGAGAAAGCTTCTCACACCGAATGCACACAAACACAAGTTCTGGAGGTACAGGTATAGCGTAATAGTGGACGTTGCCATGTTAAAAATACTGATCAACAGTTATTTGCATTGTAATTCACATGATCCCAAACCAAAGTGTCAGTAATTTTTCTGTAGCCTTACACAGTTTTCTGTCAGATGTGATTTGTGTTTTTCATGAAATATTTTCAGTCGTGTCAGTGATTTTTTTTCTTTTTCTTTTCTTCAATGAAATGTGACTAGATTGATTGACACACATTTTGGAACATATACTTACGTCCAGGTTTTTCTTGGATGAGCTGGGCTGTTTGTGAAGAGGTGTACTCCTGAGTGCATTAACCTTAAGGTTAGAAACAGGAAGTTGTAACATTCATATGCCTAGTCGTCAGTAAAAAAGAGGAGGAAGTGCAGGTTATACCCTTCTTTATAGTTAGGTTTCTGCTGACAGTTGCAGTGGGGTAACCTTGTGCCTTCTGTGGATGTTGGCCCGCTTTCCATATCTTGCAGCAAAAAAATCACAGTTGCCTGCAGTTAATCCCATTAATCATACGAATGCTTGCTACAGTGATTATGGTACTCATAATTCTGCAATTATGGTGACTGTTGATAAGTAATAATTGTTGATAAGTAGTAATTCACTTTCTCTGCAAATTGCAGCAGCAAGAGGTGAAGTAATAAATATTGTCAGTTTGGTATTGTAGTTAGAATTACTTCAGTTGAAAATTAAATAGCATCAGTTTAGTATTGCAGTTGCACTTTCTTAATTTGAAAATGAGCACAGGATGTGTTGTACTGAAGCCATAATACAGGTGGCTGCAGGTCTGAAGAATTAACTTGTTTTGTTTTATGTAAAATATTTTTCTATGTTGTGCAGCATGTTTGGACAGCTGCAAGTGACATCCTTTTGCTTTTTGTTTTGTTTAGCTGCTGACCTTCTGCCTGTGGTTTTACAGACCACATCTGTTCCCCCACTGCTCCTGTGGCTCCTATCTGAAAATCTCAACTTTATCCCTCCACCAGACAGGCCTCTGCCTCCTTTGGAAGTTGACCTTGCCACGTAATTTTTAAAGGCATGGAGTGGGGAGCTATGGCCTGGGTGCCAGGAACCATCATCCAAGAATTTGGTCACAGTCCATACCCTGATGTAGCAAAGGAGCAACATGTAATGTCAGCATGTCTCACTCTCCATTATTGAACTGCCAAGCTATAAGGCTTATGGTCACTACCAGAGGTAACATGAGAAGCAGTTCTTCTCAACCCTCCTCCCCTGAGATAGAAGGGATGACCATTGTCAGCTTTATCCTATTTCCCTGCCAGTCTGGCCAAACACATTTCTGGCTGTGGATGGCTGCTGTCACAGATGCTGTCCCTCTGTGCCATCGAGGTAGCTCATGTGGCATCAGTTTGGCATATGAACCTATAGGAAAATGATCAGACAGGATAAATTAAAACCTCAGAAAAAGTTGGTGCTGGAATGCATTTAAAAAAAGTGACTTTGAAGTAATTTGTTTACTCTATGTACATTTTATTTATGCTGCATAATTGTTGTTTTGAAGTTGCTGTGCTTACATGATTACAAAATAATGTAAACTGTTAGTTTATTCCTTTGCTCATTTATTTCATGTATTTTTGCACTGTTTATTTTTTCTTCCTGGTTTCTTTTAGGAAGCCTGTTTGGAAGGATGGTTGCACGGCAACCTGCGTTCTGGCTATTGATGGTGTTCTATACATTGCCAATCTTGGTGACAGCAGGGTATGTTGTATAATAAAAATGTGTAAATGCACTTTTTAAAACAGTAATTATATTCACTGATTTGCAGTGCATTTATTTTCATCTAAATGAATAAAATCACAGATGGATAAGGGAGGAGATTTGTTAGTAAGGGATGTTTTAAGATGAGAAATGAAATAGCGAGACACTGGGAAAGGATATTAAGGTGCTGCTGTGGGGAGTGTTTAAGTATTGGATTCTTTGTCATTTGTAAGCCTAACCTTGGGATCTACTGGTAAACAAATGTCAAATAAATACTGGTCATTTTATGCAGCTGGGGAGTTTTTTCTTGAAAAAATTTGGGGGGGGGTTAACATGCAAGATTTCCACCAGACTTTTGGCTATGTTAAAATGGACTCAAAGTGGTTAGTACGTTTGTTTCTTGCACAAAGATCTAAGGTCTGGGCTTTTAAAGTCTGTAAACTTGCAAAATAAAAAGTTAACACTTAACAGGCCTGGAAAATTTCTGGTTTCTGTGACTTGGAGTGATCAGTAATTTTTAATTCTTCACTGTAATGAACATTAACTGCTTGCAGTTGAATTGAAACTGAAATCTACTTCCACATGCCTAGGGTTAGACCACCACAGCCCCTTCAAGTGGCTTTGACTCTTACCTTCTCTTTATTGGTCAGAAGTTACTGCACTTCAGGTAAAGGCAACATTTTCTCTGCCGGGATCTCTTTCAAGTGTAATGCATTTTCACACCCATTGCATTCACAAAAGCATCCATAGCAAAGAAAGATTTCTGCTAAATTCCAGGGTATGCTAAGTATACATGTATTTACTTCCACTCAGAAGGCCAAAAGAATCCATGAAGGGAGACAAAAGATGATGCAGAGTTCTGGAACTAAGTCTGCAGAGTTTTAGGTGGTTGTGAATATCACCTGCATTATTTTGGGTATTAGCTCTCTGTCCTTGTAGTGGCAGAGTTTTACCCTGGAATTCATTGATGCTGTCCCTTTAGCATACCAAAATCATTACTGCGCAGCTGACAGTACTTCACATGTGAAGTTTATAAGCAGAGTCAAATCTTTCAGTTAGTTACTTTGCATTGTTCATTCTATCATTGCAGTGAGCTTGAGTTGCATAAATTGTAGTGAGAGTAGTCTTGCAAGAAAACAGCTGTGTGCACCCTAGAAACCATTACATATGCCTTTATGGTCAGAAAGACTTGAAGTTTTCCATCCTACCCCTATGGGCTGTGCTAGAGTTGGGGTTATGAAATGAACTGCTTTTGTGACCACATTTGAATAGGAGGTAGATGGTGTTCATAGAGTATAGTGTGTTGAAGGATCAAAACTTAACCCTGAAGCTCCCTAAGTATATTTTCTATCATATTGTAATTGAGTTATACTGATGTATTAGAATCCCAGTAAGTGTTTGTAGTGTATTTTATTTGGTTATACCCCATAATGGTCATTATGGGACCTGGGATATAGTTTTTTCCCCATAATCTTTGAATTCTTCATGCAGTGTAACTTGTGCTGCTGTTTTATGATTCATCCTAATTTCATAATATTGTCTTTCACTTAACTAAACTGATTAGCGGTGGTGGTGCTGCGGTAGCATTGTCGCTTCACAGTAAGACGCTGTCCGGTTCGATTCTCAGCTAGAGCGTCTTCTGCGTGGAGACATGCGTGAATGGGCGTACCTTTGTTGAAGGTTGTGCGTCAGGGCTGGTAACTCGGCACGTAAAAATCAACTACCAATCATTCGCAGACCGGAGTTCCTCTGTGGCGACCCCTAAAAGCCGAAAGACACAATAACAACTTAACTAAACTGATCATGCTGTGAGTCAGGCTTTCTTAGTGTGTGAAAGCAGCATTTGTTTTTCTTTTTTCACTGAAAGACTCTGATTTTGCTGAGAGCTGTTACAGTGCTTCTAATGGCACGTTTAAACGTTCTGCAAAGCAAACTAAATAACAGGGTTAAATAGTCCCATTTCTGGTCCTTAAACATTTCATGACGTTCCTCTATTCTCAGTTCAGTCTGTCATCTCTGCATGTTTGTTTGTGGTTCAGTTATCAGTTGAAAATTTAATAAGGCCTGCAGTAGTTCAGACTTAATTCATTAAGGTATCCAGAGTTACATGGACAAAAGCAGTGTTTCACTGGACAAAAATGAAAATACTAACCATTTTGTATATATATAGTTTTGCTGCAGACGAAATTGACTCACGTGAAGATTTATCTTTCACTTAAAGATTTATCCAAAAACTAACTCTTTGGAAGAGTTTCTCTTCACTTGTTAATGCATGTGTTTTACTGATCTCAGCAAGAAACTGTTTCAGGATGAAAAACTGAGTGCTGACTAATGCAGAGCAATGAACTTTAGAAGTGGTATACCAAGTCTCGGCTACACAGGAAGCTCCTTTCTGAAATAGTTAGGCACAAAAAAACAAAAAAAAAGAAAGAAATGCGACTACCATGATCTGTGCATGGGAATATGGATGTAATAAACTGAAAGATGCCATGATATTGGAGGAACAAAATTAACTCTTGGCTTAAGGTTAACTATGTTGCGTGGTGCAGTTTTCCCTTAAAGGCATGCAGCTATGCAGATTCTGCTTCCTTGCTGGTAACAGGAGCCAGTAGCAGTTAAAACGGAAGATGAAGACAGTGAGTTGTTAATGAGTTGTGTACAGTAGTCTAGGGTTTGATCCCCTCAGCCTCCATTTCCCCCGTTGTTGGACTCTCAGCAAGTGACCTAACCTGGCAGTGCTTCCTAGGTCAACTTGATCTGTCCTGTACCATGGTTAACAAAAATAAATAAAATGAATGAACAGATGATAGCTGGTGAAAGGGAAATGCTTTTTGCTTGTCTGGGGATAGGTAGTATTTTTTCTTCCTCTTTCACAGTTTGAAACTTTACACAGAGGTGGGCTCATAGGACTACAAGATTCTGCAGCCTAACTTCTCATGCTTTAACTCTGCTGTCTTGCTGCATAGATGGAGCTACATAGTCGCAGATAAACTATGCAAGTACATGTGGTGCTGTTTGGTAGAGTGCATGCATTCCTGTTCTAAGGGTGCCCAGCAGTGTAGTAGTGTGCATGCTCCACTGGTATCAGCTGTGTGTATGCTGTACAGTGCTTCATCTGGGGAATAGCTGCGGGCAGTGTGTACTGTTGATGATATACTATTTAAGGAGGCCTGAGCAGTACATTTCCAAAATTAATTGCAGTGTGCTTATTACCCATTCCTGCCTGCATGCTAGAACTCATTTGTACATCCTCCTCTGTGAATGACTTCACAACAGTATAAGATCTTGCTATGTCAAGTCCTATGGTGGTCTGTACAGCTTTTAGTACAGCCTCCTATTGCTCATGGAAGCAGGGGGGGGGGGCTGACATACCAGTGTAATAGTACCAGCTGTTTACAGCAAACATGATTGACATAGTCACATCATAATGTAATTTGCATATAATGTGTTGTGTGTATTTACATACTTCTGATGATGACTGTTAGAGTACAGATGGTGCCATTGCTTTACTTTTCCAGTGGCAGCTTCATACTGGTGGACTAAAATTAATACTGAAAACAGTCTTGACAGCTAGGAAGAAAGTCCAAGTTGTAAACCAAGTTGTTCTTCCTGTTCTTACTTGGAGTTTTTGGGGTGATTGAGTTGCTCCCAAAAGGTATTGTATCAGTTGTAGAGGAAAACAAGAAAAGTGCATCACACTTATCAAATGATTTATAAAAATCAGTGTTTACCAAGGTTATGTATTCCATATTCCAAAGGAGGTGTGGGCCTCCTTGGAATTTGATTACATGTTTAGATATGCAGTCATAGGACTGCTTACGTATCTGATGACCTCACAAGATCTAAACTTAATGAAAGTTTTAAAACACAAGGAGAACAAGTCTTGACTTTCCTGCTTAGTTTAGCAGAAGTATATTGGTGTCAAGTGGGAATGGAAATCAAACCAGAATTAGACAAAGATTAGGCAGCAACTGAATGTGCCAAAAAACAAATGAAAGAACATAAGATGAAAGATCAGATAAGAAGGTAAGAAAGGTGGAAAAGGCATAAATATAGATACAAGTATAGAAAACTCCTGTAACAATGTTGTTGATCAGGATCTGATGCAGGAATGGTTAAGGAGAGATGAATTTAAATCAAAAGAAGGAAGGTTAATATTGGCAGCCCAGGATATTGGACTGCATACACAGTGGTTTACAAAGTCCATTGAACATGAAGGAAAAACAGACAAATGCAGGTTTTGTGGTACAGAATTGAAAACTGTTCAATTTTGTTGCTGGGTGTGATACAGTAATGGCAGTAGGCCAGTATACTGAAATGCATAATAATGTGGCAAGACTATTGCACTGGGGATTATGCAAACATTACAATATTGAAGCAGCTGAGAAACATTGGAAACGTGAGCCACTAAGCATTATGGAAAATGATGAAGTTTATATTACATGGGATCACCCATTATGGACAATTAAAACAAAAACAGATGTGAGAAAATCAGATATAATAGTCCATGAAAAGAAGACAAAAGTAGCATTGATCATTGAAATCACTACACCGTGTCTTGCCGACAGAGAGATGCATAATCATACAATATCAGGATTTCCAGGCAGAAATGATGGCAATGTGGAAGGATACCATATTGGAAGTTCCAGCAGTAATAGGAGCAATGGGTCCCATAAAAATGAATTTACAGTCGTATTTAGATGCGTTACTGATGCATATAACACTGTGTGAATTGCAGGAGTCAGTTCTGGACACATTGCGGGTGCTGTGAAGAACACTTTTGGCTAAAGATTTAAACAGTACTATTTTCATGAACTTTAATCATACCTTGACTTATGAATGGAATGCATTCCTGTCATGGTGTTAGAAACTCAAAAGTCTTAGAGAAGTTAAATCGAAAGAGGTATGAAGAATACAGACCAAATTTTAGTCAACGCTTGATGTCCTTCAAGGATGCATCTGCAGTCCTTACAAATGGGTTGTCCTGTCGTCAGGCAGCCCTTCGGTCGGCCGGATTCCAAAGTCTGGGTCTGGCTTCGGCTGGTGTCGCACTTCACCCGACGTCATTGCTGCAGTTATTCGGGTATAAAGGCATCAGCCGACGCCATTTTCCCCAGTCTTTCTTGCCGCGTGGCGCCCGAAGCAGAAGCTGTTCGCAAGTGCCGGTCGGTCAGAACCAGAGATTACTACTACCGAATACTTCTACTACTACCGAAGACTTCTAAAAAGCTAAGTACCCCGTTGGAGACTCTTTCTTGCCTCAGCCGATGTCAGAAAAAGTGAATAACTGTTTAACTTGTGGGAAACAAATACCTCATAAAGATTTCCACTCTTACTGCTTACCTTGTTTAGGCCCAGACCACGACGTAGCAGCTTGTCTAGCCTGTGCTTCTTTTAACCGACGGACGCTTAGACGTCGGTCGGAATTTGCTGAGCAGTTTTTCGGCTCTGATTTTGCTTATATTATGCCGTCGGATCCTCCGACTTCACAAATATCCAAAAAACACAAGGAGAAGGACCGACACTCGCGGTTAAGCCAACCGCGAGTGTCTCGGTTTCGGCTGAAACCGAGCAAGCGGTTCTTCCTTCAGCCGAAAACTTACCTTCTACCGAGGCCTCTTCCAACCTCGTGGAATCGGCTTCTGAAATCCAACCTGCAGTTGTGGTTTCTCAGGAATTATCTGACACTATTCCCTTGGATATTTCAACCCCTGCACGTGGAGCTGCTAGGCCTCCTGCAGCCATGTCCATTAAGGCCTTTGCCAGGGCTAAAGCAGCTAAAGCTACTAAATCTGTGCCTGTTAAGACCCCCTCTCACAGGCCTAGCTCCAGTTCCCAAATGCTTAGTCTAGCAGAGGATCTCATTTCTTTAATCCAGGGATCCCAACCTCACCCAGACAGGGCCTATCACCCACCTCCAGAGAAGAGGCCTAGAGCAGAGCCCCCTGAGCCAGTTTCCACAGATGATTCCTCTGATGATTCAGACCCTCCAGAGGCTCCTTTTTCCCCTTATGAAGACTCTGATGCTGAAGAGTCCATCCCTTCTGCCTCTCCGCCTGAGGAATTTTCCTTTGGGAAACCTTGCATGCTATGAGGGAACAATTTCAGTGGCAGGACCAAGATTTTTCAGACTCCAGAAAAAGGCTTAGAACCTTTTTGCATTTACCACAACATAGGCCTTTAGCTATACCTCCAGTTTTTTCTGTTGTAGATGATGCATTTAATGATGCTTGTACTGCTCCTGATTCATTAACTCCGGCCCCTGCTAAGCCCGATAGGTTCTACAGGGTCCCGGGCACACATCACCATTTATACAAGGCTCCTTTTGCAGATCCCGAGACTATCTCCCAGGGGCCTAAGGCTGTAGCAACTACCTCTGCCAAAAATCCCCTCCCCTCTGAAAGGGAATCCAGGTCCTTAGAGAGATGGGGTAAAAAAGTTTACACTTCTGCTACTCTGTCAGCTAGGGCCTTGAACTGTCAATTTCATATGATCCAGTATCAAGAATTTATGCAAGACCAGTTAACCAAAAAACTGTCCTCTGATGAACCTTTAGACAAGAAATATGTTCAGGAAATGGTACATAACATTCAGCAAGTTAGTAACCATTCTTTAAAATGCGGCTATGATGCACTGGAGGCTTCCTTTAGATCAGCCATGACTGGCACAGTTATCAGAAGGCATGCATGGTTAAAAGAGCAGGCCTTACCTGACCATGTCAAATCAAAACTATTAGATGCTCCCATGGACAAGATCAATTTGTTTGGCTCTCCTGCACAACAGGTGCTGAAGAAGATGGAAGAGAAGGCAAAATCTGTCCAAACAGTGAAAGATTTCTTACAGGTCCAAACTCCAAGGTTTAGCAGGAATTGGCCCTCCAAGAATTGGTCCTTTCCAGACTCCTCCAAAGCACAGAGAGGCAGGAATAGGCGTTCAAGAGGCAGAAGCCAATCCAGGGGTGCCTACAGGGGACGCCAGTGGCAGGGTAACAACCAGCGAGGCACAGACACAGCCACCACCACTACTACAGGACAATCACAGTGACTTGGCTCTGGCACCACCTACCAGGGAACAACTAGGAGCACCCTTAGGCGGGAAGCTAGCTTTATTTTCAAAGAACTGGCATTACATCACAAGAGACAAGTGGATTTTGCAGACAATAGACCAAGGTTACAGGTTTCATTTCCATACTCTACCAGGAAAGAGAGGAATGCCAAACCTACCTCCAAATCAAAAGGCAGAAGCTCTAAAACAAGTAAATCAATTATTAAGGATGAGAGCTGTGGAAAAGGTACCATATATGGAGCAAGGAAAGGGCTTTTACTCCAGACTCTTCCTAGTACCAAGGAAAGAAAGCAAATGGAGACCTATTCTCGATCTGTCCGCTTTAAACACATTCCTCATTGTTCCAAAATTCAAAATGCTGACCCTACAGCAGCTTCTTCCCATGCTGGGCAAGGAGTCTTGGCTGGTAACTCTAGATCTCAAGGAGGCATACCTGCACGTCCCCATACGACCAAATTGCAGAAGATACCTCAGATTTCTTGCAGGATCAGAGCATTATCAATTCTCAGCATTGCCCTTTGGCTTATCTACTGCGCCCAGAGTGTTCACGAAATGCCTGGCATCAGCAATCGCTCATTGCAGGCTTCAGGGAATCCAAATCTACCCTTACCTGGACGACTGCCTGATACAAGCGGACAACAAAAACAAGCTAGCAGAAGACTTGAAAAGAGTCATTTACCTTCTACAAGCCCTGGGATATACAGTCAATATAAAAAGTCAAGGCTGATACCATCCCAAAAGATAACCTTTTTGGGTGCGGAGCTGGACACATCCAAACAAATGGCATTCCTAACAGTAGAAAAACAGGAGCAACTCCCTCTCTACTTCTTGGCATTAACAAAGCAAAACCATCTAACAGCAAGAAAAGTCCTACAAGCATTGGGCTTCATGGCATCCTGCATAATATTGGTCCCACATGCCAGACTGCATATGAGAAAGCTACAGTGGTACCTAAGGAATTTATGGTCTCAGCACAAGCACAGCCTAGAAACTCAAATTCCAATAATTCCATGCCTGAAGCAAGAATTCCAATGGTGGGCTCAGGCCTGTCAATCAAACGAAGGATTGCCCTTCCACAGCACTCAACCAAGCCAAACCATCACAACGGACGCCTCAGACCTCGGTTGGGGGGCCCACATGCTGGACAAATGCATACAAGGTTTATGGACTCAAGAACAGCTGCACCTACACATAAACCTAAAGGAAATGCTGACAGTAAAACTGGCAATTCAGACTTTCAAACCATTTCTTCGACAAGGCCAATTGATGATAAGGACAGACAACACCACAGTTATGTGGTACATCAACAAGCAGGGAGGCACACATTCGTACCCTCTATGCCGGATGGCCCTAGACCTCTGGAATGTGGCCCTGAGTTACAACATTCAGTTACAAGCAATCTTTGTACCAGGAAAAGAAAACACTCTAGCAGACATATTAAGCAGGACTACCACGGATGCCCACGAATGGATGCTGCATCCGGACATCTTCAAAACCATTACAAGAAAATGGGGTCTCCCAGAAATAGACTTATTTGCATCCCCACACAATCACCAATTAAAGAAATTCTGCACCAGGACGTACCACCCACTGGCATGGAAGGTGGACTCCTATCCTTCAGTTGGAAAAATCTGACAGCATATGCATTCCCACCACTTCCTTTGATGCACAAGGTGCTATTGAAGATCAAAGAGGACCGTCCAAGGATCATTCTGATAGCTCCAGATTGGCCAAGGCAACATTGGTACCCATTACTGAGGAGCATGTCTCAGGAACAGATATGGCCCTTACCCCTAGTTCCCTTGCTGTTAACTCAGAACAACTACAACACCCTGCATCCAAACCTGAAAACTCTGCAGCTGACTGCCTGGAACATTGCATAAGACAAATTAACCCAAATTTTTCCCAAAGGGTTAAGGACATTATCTTGGAAGCTCGCAGACCTTCAACAAGGAAAACCTATTCAGCAAAATGGAAAAGATATCTCATTTGGAGTACTGCTAAAGGGGAAGATGTGTCACTGGTAAACATAGCCAACATCCTGGAATACTTGGCAGAGCTATTCCACAAAGGCCTGTCCTACTCTTCCATTAAGATTCATGCATCAGCTATTTCAGCAGAATACGACTTGGATCCTCCAGTCTTCTCACATCCTCTGCTCAGGCAGTTTCTGAGAGGAATTAAAATGTAAAACCTCCTAGGAAGCCACCATTACCTGCATGGGACTTGAACTTTGTGCTAGAAAATTGACACTTCCTCCTTTCGAACCAGCAGCAACAGCAGAATTGCAATACTTATCATGGAAAACTGCTTTCCTGCTGGCAATCACTTCAGCAAGAAGGGTTTCTGAGCTACAGGCATTAATGGCAGTACAGCCCTTTCTGATCTTCCATCAAGATAGAGTGTCCATGAGAACAAATCCTACTTTTATGCCTAAGGTGGTCTCCAGAGTATCTTTAAATCAGGCTATCCACCTACCTACATTCTTCCCCAATCCACAGAACAGGGGAGAAAGACTGTTGCATACCTTGGATGTACACAGACAATTACGCTACTACCTGGACAGGACCAAGAGCAATAGAAAAACTGACCAGCTACTGGTAGCATATGCAACAGGAATGGAAGGGAAAGCAATTTCAAAACAGACAATATCTAAGTGGATAGGAAATTGCATTAGATTTTGTTACTCCTACCATGGAAAGAAAACTCCAGAAAACATCAGGCCTCACTCTACAAGAGCTACAGCCACTACCACAGCTTTTCTACGAGGAGTGGCTACCAAAGACATTTTAGAGGATGCTACTTGGAGCTCCGTGCATACATTTGCCAAGCATTATAATTTACCTTTATACTCTAGATCCCGAGCAGGTTTTGCCACTGCTGTTTTGCAAGGGATCTTAACTACACCATAATTCTATCTTTCCTCCTCCCCTAGTTTGGC
Organism: Protopterus annectens; assembly: GCF_019279795.1. Taxonomy (NCBI): domain Eukaryota; kingdom Metazoa; phylum Chordata; order Ceratodontiformes; family Protopteridae; genus Protopterus; species Protopterus annectens. The sequence continues at coordinate 1,178,383,299 of NC_056735.1, read as the reverse complement.
TATGGTATTCTACCCATTTGTAAGGACTGCAGATGCATCCTTGAAGGACATAGTACAGTTTTGTACCTACCATAAATGTAGATGTCCGATAGGAATGCATCTGCAGTCAGGATTACCCACCCTCCTTCCCTCTGTGGTACTCCTAGGGTATTTGCCCCTCTTATAGCTAGCTGGGGGAATCTATTATGGTGTATTTGTTTGTATATATGTACATACATGCTTATTTTTTGTTTGCTCTCTAATATTTGGAATCATTGGCATTTATCCAAATTTAGCCTTCCTAGAGGGCACCTGGCATCTGGGGCAAGAAACACTGAGGAAAATGGCGTCGGCTGATGCCTTTATACCTGAATAACTGCAGCAATGACGTCGGGTGAAGTGCGACACCAGCCGAAGCCAGACCCAGACTTTGGAATCCGGCCGACCAAAGGGCTGCCTGACGACAGGACAACCCATTTGTAAGGACTGCAGATGCATTCCTATCGGACATCTACATTTATGGTAGGTACAAAACTGTACTTTTTGGATATGTTGCTAGGAGACCACACGTTTTGCTGTCACAGTTGCACAGTGGCCTTTTTTCTGTTGCAACACTTTTGTCTCTCTCTATTTAATTTGCTGTTAATACATGCTTTGTGGCTTATTTGCATGTCTAGATCAGCTGCTTTATCTTGGTATGCAGTGATATATCACTTAGGCAGACATGTTGCACATTTGTCTGAGAATTCACACTTGGGCTTTTCCGTGCATTTCTCTGTTGTCCTTACTGAGTGGTTACAGTGTCTCTGAATTTTAAGAAGAGTTGTTTGTAGTAGTTATGTCTTAACTCCTGCCAATTGTAATCTTTCTGCTTGAAGAACTTACTGGAAATGCTTACAGAGTACTGAAATATTTCAACAAAATATTTTTGTCAATGTTTAAGTGCACCAACTCTCACTTAGCTTTGTTTTGAGAAATTTTGCTTGTGTAAAACTGCTCTGCAGAACTCTCAGAACATTTGAATTACACTGTAGACTGGGTACTCGGTTGTTTAAAAAATTCTTGTAGCCTTTAAATGATTAAGGGGGGGCTAGTATCCAGCATTGACCTCCAGTCTTGTTGAGCTTTTAACAAGAATGGCAGGGAATTATGGGAGTGTCAGAATCACTCAAAAGTGAAAGAAATGATCCAACCATTTTCTCTGTTCCATGGATTTTATTTTTTTAGAGGCAGACAATGGCGTAGTGGCATGATGTCAGTTGGTTGTCTTCCCTGAAATGTCCTTAGTTCAGTACACAGACTAAGGGTTGGGTAATATAAAAACAATGCATAATTTTTCCAACCATGCCTCAAAGAAATGCTGTTTTGCAACTCACTGGTACTAAAGGAAGACTTGGTACAGCAAGCGTTATCCTGAAAAAAAAAAACATGTCTATAGTAGCACTGACTTCGCATCATCTAAATATATCCTGATTTTGTTTCATTTTGAGATTAAAAATGTCATACAGTAAAATCGCTGTCAAACTGCTGTCTAAGCAACCTTACCTTCTAGCTCCATATTATTACTACAAAATTACTATTTTCTTTGTTAGTTTACCAGTGATACCCTTCAAGTCACCCCTGCTTACTTTGTGTTGGGGTGTAGTTGCAGCATTATTGCAGACAGCCCTCTGTGTCCCTCAGACTGTAGGAGTTGGATGCCATACATCTATTAACATTTTTGTCCATCTTCGTACTGGATCTGAGCTGATGCCATACAGTGATCAGCATCCCATACCATGTTCATGCTGTTCGTAGCTAACTGCTTCATACCAAATTAGCAGAGGTAGCCAGGAATTTCACACACACAAAAAAAAGGTATGTGTGTGAAAGGTAAGTCATGATAAAGTCAAAAGTAAAAGGATCTAAACAAAAGTTATCTGATTAAGGGATGCTGCACTGCTGTAAAGATTATGGCCAAGAGGACAGGCTGTTTAAGTTTATTGACATCTGTCAGGAAAGTGCGACAGTGTAGGTTTGGAGGTCAAGGGAGAAAAGCTCCAACGTATTACAAAAACATTTTAAGAACAATAATTTTACAGTCTTTAGTAAGCCAGCACAGGAATGGAAAAAGGAGATTTTGCCGATAGGGATACCTGCAATTAGGGGTATAAAGAATAGGAAAGAGGGGACTGGAATTTACTGGAGAAAACTAGCAAAGGAACCAAGGTATTGGGAGCAAATAACTAGTGAGAGAAAGTTAAATAGAATGGGAGGAGGCTAAAAAGACATTTGGACTGCAGGCTAGAGACTGCCTTCCCATTCAAGGACTGATATCAGAATATAGGAAAAGAGAAAGGGATAGGGAAATTGTAAGTGAGTTTTTAGTTGAATCTAGACCAGAAGCCACTGTTAAAAATAGGGTATATAAAATATTGCTGCATAACTATAGAAATCAATCAGAGGAGGATTGGGAAGAGAGATTGGATAAGCAATTCAAAGGAATAGGATGACATAAGTATATCTCCCAAGTATGCAACAACGTGTATGAAATTAGCCAACAGTATTTGAAGTATTGAATATTGTACGGAGGTAAGAGAACTAGAAGTGGGATCTTTAGAAAAGAATAGGAGCAAATTAGACAGAAAAAAAATGAAAGTTTTGGGAACAATGCATGCATAATAAAGGCTTGGAGGAGGAGTGAGGTTTAAGGGAAGGCAGGAATTGAGCAATTTTATGTAATGCTGAGTTGATAGTTATACAAAAGAATATATATGTGATGTATAACATTTGTAATTGGGAACATTTTAATATGGGTTGTTTTCTTTTATGTAAACGTATGTTCGTCTGTGTCTTAAGTGATAATTCAAAAAAGGTGTTAAAAGTAAGTTTACAAAATTCAAACATAATACAGACACATGTACAGTTTAATTATACTAAATTAGCTATACTGTGAAATATATTGGTTAAAAATAGACACAGCTGATATGACAATGATTTAATATTTAGAGAAATTTTAGTAAATTTTTAGAAACTAAAGGTAAGTTAGCATAATACAAATAGGAATTGCAATATGAAGTGGGAGAAAAAAAAAAACAGGATTGGGGAAGTGAATGAAGACGGGGGAGTAAAGAGATGAGGTGTAAGGTATGACTAGGTACTTGTTCATATTTCAGGATATAGTTTATCCTGGGGTTAAGGAGTCACAGAGATAGACTTTGGCTAGGAAGTCTTTCGGAATGGTTTTAAAGGACTGGAAGGGAGGGTATTGACCTGACAGAGGTAAGGAGTTCCAGGCCTTAGAAACATGGTATGAGTACAGACCATGCTCAGCAGATTTGATATGTGTGTGGACAGAGACGAGTTTTTGGTCATTGGGTCATAATAGCTGAGTAGGAACATAGTTGGGTAGAGTGGTATTTAGTGCCAGACAAGCAGTATTTAGTGCCAGACAAGCAGCAGTTTTGTGCTGGATAATTTTATAGTTGGTAAGCTATGTATGTTTTAGTTGATGGGGCAGTTCTAACCAATTAAGGCTTTTTAGTGCTATACAGTGGCGAGTTCTGGTATTTCCTGCAAATTTAGCCACTTCATTATAGCATTATTTAAGTTCTGCTTTTGGTGATACTTGGAGGTCAGTAAGGATGGGAGCACCATAAAGTAGTGAGGGGAGGAAGCAAGTAGTGGCAAGTGTAAGTTTAGTTGAGTTGATGATGCAGTTTTTGGCTCGGCTCTGTGCAGTTTTATAAATGCAGGTCAGATTTAAAATTATCGTCCACTGTCATCTCTAACAGTTTGGTATGAGAAGTGGCATCAATTGTTGTACTACTAAGAGAGAGGATTTTATTTTTTTTTTCTTGAGAGAGGGAGTAGAGAAAAAAGTAAAGTAGTTTTTTTTGAGGGGGGGGGTTGAGCATGAGTTGTGAATTACAAAGGCATGTTTGTGTCTGTTAAAGCTTCCCGAGTATTTTTCTAGAGATGTTCCAGGCTGTATGTTGTTCATATGAGTGTGGAGTCATTTGCGTACTGTATTAGAGAGGCCTGTTGTGTGGATGATTTCCGTTGAATTGAAAACTATTGAAAGTGATTTGTTACACTCATTGAGGATCATAAGAATGTCATCTGCAAACAATTTTGGAGGTTAAATTCTGGTCTATCTGAATACCTTTAATATTTGAGGATGATCTTATCAAATTAGCAAATGGCTCTGTAACTCAAGTAAAGAGTAAGGGAGAGAGTGAACATCCTTGTTTGGTTCCTTTAGAAATCTTAATTGATTCTGAAGTGTGTCAGCCTGTTTTTATGTAAGTGGGAGAATTAATATAAAGATAATTAATGAGATGAATCAAATTACTTGAGAAATGATTTTCCTTTACAACCAATGAGAGATTATTCCAGTTGACTGAATCAAAGGTGCTATCAATATCTAGACTTACCAGGGTTAAATTTGCATTTGCTCTATTTGCATAATCAATTATGGTTAAAATACATTAAATCTTATCATAAAAATTTCTACTTAAAATAAAGCCAGTTTGATCATCATTAATCAAAGCTGGAAGAAGCTGTTTTAATCTATTAGCATGAATAGACAGTTTAGCAAAGAATTTGGATTAACTTTTTACAGATTCTTTGTCTGGTTTTAGTGTTGGAGAAAAGAGTGTATTTCCAGGAGGGAGTAATATGTCTGGAGCGTCTTTTGGTATTAACTTATAAAGTTCAGGAATAATGCCTTCATTACCAGGAGCTTTAATGAGTGTTAATTTAATTTGGGCTTTGCTTTTAATTCAGAAAATAAAATAGGCCTATCAGTAACTTTCATTTGATTTGATCTAAAGTTGTTTTTGATATAATTTCTTATAAAGTTTTTAATTTTCTCGTAAGAGTCCATTATTGGGTTATTACAGTTTATTGCATTAAAATAATTTCTAAATTTTTTCAAAATTTCTTCAGTTTCAGTAACTATCTTTTTCTTTGGAGAGTATATTCATTTGATATGTCTGGAGTTATTAAATAGTTTTGTTCTGGTAGCTAACTTATGCATATATTTAGATTTAACAGAATAATTACCTATTTTAAACTTTTCCATTGTTATGGTTCAGGATCTCTGAATATTTGCTATTTAGATTGTTTATTTCTTTTACCATATTTGTATTTGTTTTTTTTGACTGTCTAATTTTAGCTTTTCTATTTTTTTCTTGTAGATCAAGTAGGTTCTTGTCCCATTGTTTTATCTTTAAAAGCATACTAGGTTATAATTCTACTATATAGAAATGCTTTTAAAGTGTCCCATAAATATATCTCTGATATATCCTTTATATGGTTAATTTCAGTAAAGGTCGGAATTTCCTTTAAGAAAAAATCTTTGAAGTATTTTATATTAGTTATATAGGTAGGTATACATTTAATAGGAATAATGTTACTATGCTTTAGGATTAAGTCAAAAGTTATAGCATTATGATCTGATAGTGGACAAGATAACGATCTTAACCTTGTCTAGACTATTAGATCATTTGATATATAAACGCTCTCTATTCTAGCTTGATCCCCATGCCTATGCGAGTAATGTGTGAAATAGAGTGAATCTGAATCTGCAAACTCATGTATGTCATTAATGTGTAATAGGTCTATAAATTTTATTAGCTCCTTAGCTGGAGGAGATATTCTTCTGTTTCTAATGGCATTGGTGTCATCATCTTTTAGAATACAGTTAGTCACCTGCCAAAATAATACCTTTTGAAATGTAAATAAGTTGACCTAGATGTATAACGGTCCTAGCTCCTGTTCCTGGAATCCAATATAAATTAATAAAGTATATACTTTCTTATTAATTTCAAATGTTGCTGAACAAAGCAAACCTTTATCGTCATTATAGGAACTAACAATCTTACGAAAAGGTAAAGTATTTCTTCACAAAATAATTATGCCCTGTTTTTTCTGATTATAATGAGATTTAGATAAAACAGAATATGATTTAGTACCAGTTTGCAATAAGTGAGTCTCCTGTACAAATATAATTTAGGAATTGAATAACTTTAAAAAAATGTAGTTCCCTCTCTTACAACCCTTATTCAAACCATAATATTTAAAGAGATGCTTAAAATGAGACATATTTGGTGCAACACATCTTCATAAAAATTCCCATAAATTCCATGTAGTAGTTATATCTTTGAATCACTTCCCAACTCTAAAACAGTTTATTTGAAAAATATATTCATTGGTGATGAATCTTTTGAATACAATTGCAATAGTAGACACCCACAAATAACAAATTACTTTCTTAAATGGTAAACAAACTTTTCTAAAACCTTTCATACCCCACATGGAGTCTAAAACTCCTTGCTTGAATAGTAAAAACTATCCAAACATCCCCACCCATCTACAAATATGAGACGAAATCCTCTCTGCTATATGTATAAAGTATTTTCATTACAGAAGTGAAAGTACAATGTGATAAATGATAGGATCCTCATGCATGTTATTAACAAAGACATTTAAATCTAAAAAAGAAATTAACATTTTAATTATAGTAATATGTCACTGAAAAATTCAGACACCGTAAGGATTTCTCTAGCAGAAGGAGCCTTAAAAAAGTGTAATGTAACATAACTGTTAACGCATTACAACTCGCATCAAAACCTTTAACTATTATAAATTCCAATAGAAAAGGAAAAAAAGAAAATTATTTGTTCCATGAAGACTAATGATAATTAATCAGTATATAACATTTTAAACTGGCATAAAAATTAATAATGCACAAAAAAAGAGCATTTGTAGTGCATGTCTAGCATTAGAGATCACAATGGATCTTTAAAATGTCAGAGAGAAAAAAAGTTTTCACCCTAACATAAAAATCTGGTTCATTGTTTTAATAACTGCTTTATTCACAGTACAGTAAATGATTTAATAATAATGTTGAAAGGTATATCTATATGGTTTTAAAAAGTTGTAATCATTATAAGAGCACAGGATCCAGAACAAACTGAGAAGCATGCAAATAATTTGAGCTCATTGTATTTTAACTGAGTATAAGCAAAGGATTATCTATGAAAAAATAAAAATGTAAGAATCATGTATGCAAAATTGTCATATTACTGAATCGTTTAACTTGTATCATCTAATATAAAAAAGTGTGCCTATTTTCTTTACTATTTATTAAAATATAGTACTTGTTGCTGTGTCTAGATATTGTCCTGTTCTTATAATGGAACATATGATGCATCTTATTGTAAAACAAATTATGCATCACAATTAGATTAAATGAACGATTTAGAAGTGAAGCTTATTTACAACACTGTTACATTGCACCGCTCAGTGCTCAGTCATCTGTCAATATGTATGTTTCCATGGTGTTCTGTGTTATGATATGTACAGCTTCCCATTTCTGTACTTCCTGGTAATTTCAGTGATGCTAACTTGAGCAGTCAGTCAAGCAAAAATGTTACAAATCTAATAAACTGAAGAGCTTAATACTGCCAACAGTTTTTGGCTGATGTTTACTTATTTTCCTGTAATGAATGCAGATGAGCTCTACCTTTAAGATATGCTGTGTGAAATTTAATCAGGATTTTTTTTTTAAATACATGCATGCCAGACTTGGACACAAATAGAAGAATATCCAGAATTATCACCAAATGGGTGATTCAGCATAACAAATGGAGGAGTGTTCCAGCAGTTCTGTTTTCCATAATAGCAAAAACAAGCAAATTGCAAGAAACAGAAAAATATATGCTAAATTAAGGAAAATGATCTGACATTAACAGACCAGTATGAAAGCCATGCAACTGCGACATTTGTCTGCTGCAATCGAACTGAAGATGTATGCAATGACAATACATATAACATTAGAAAAGGTACTTGGCCAAATCAGTCAAAATGTTGCTGCTGAATATGTAGCCTTTATGCCACTACTTATGAAGATCTGCAGGGTACAGAAAACATAAAGGCAGTAAATCCACAAGTTCTGCTATCAGCAACTTATTTGGAAGTAAAGCTGAAGGCAATGGGGAAAGCAAATGCAACAGTAAACTAGGAATATGAAAGGGAAATAGACACAATATTTTTAATGTGCAGATAAAGAAAAGGACAGACAGCTAAAGAAATTATCAGATATTGATGCCATGTAGATTGAAACAGTTAACTTCAACAACACTCATTGCTGTTTGGGTAATATCCCTTGTGAAGTTGGGAAAAATCACAGCATTCAAAATTGAAAGACTGACTTAAAAACAATTGACAGCTCTGTTTAGAAGCTCGTGTGTGTAAACATAAGTCTTCACTACTCAAGTAATGGCTGTACAAGCCTGAATCAATTAGCACCGGTATACCCTTGCACCCCCCCCCCCACAGCACCCAAAAAGTAAGAACATCCCCAACATTGACATCTGCAAAGTCATCCACTTAGCACATACAGCCAGTGAGCCAAAGCAACCAACACGTGAAAGGAAAAGGAACATCTCAAAAAAAAAAAAAATCACAGAGTACATGAGAAACGGGCAGCCCACAAAACAGGAACTCCAAGACCACAAAGACTCCCAGCGTCCAGCCAAAAGAAGACAAAACGTTAAATCAAAAATATTCAAAAGCTGAACACCAAACTGCTGTTATTACCATCCATACTCTAAACACACACAATTATCTGAAGGAAAATTCTCACCAAACAGACACAAGATCCTGTTTTCTATTTTAATGGGAGAATTTTACCAAGCCATTTTAAGAATTAACTCTCTATCCTGTGAGGGGGAAAAAAAATCTTACAATATTAGATCTTGAGGAAGCATTATTTTTTGAAGAACATGTTGAAACCAGGGACCTGTGTGCCCTCTCAATGCCAAATGACATTGCTTCAGGTAAATCCAGTACCTTGGGAAGCCAGGAGGTCTAAAAGTTTATTATGTTGATTCCATCCATTTTTCTGGCAAACCAAAGATTGTGATGTTTTTACGAAACCTGTTCTCTAGCTCATCAATTTTGTTCAAAAGAATAGTATTTTATTTTAATAAAAATGAATTATAGTTTTTCAGCTTAATTTAGTTTCTCTTCCATGTCATTTAAGGAGTCCTCAGTGCCAGATATGTGAACTTTCTGTTGTTGCTAAGCTTCATGGATTTGGTCCATTTGTTTAGAACATTTCTGTTTGAAATAATCATGTTTTGTGTCCATTTATCAAGATAGTTCCTGAATATTAGTAAGGACCAATTGAAGTTCTTTCTTAAGAGCCCTGTGAGTTTACTTTCAAATGACTCATTTCCAAGTTGTACAAAGATATATTTTCAAATAAGAAATTTGATAGGAAATGTTTGTTATCAAAAAGATTTTTGATACTGTCTTAGAGGGTAGTGTAGTTTATATGATGCAGCTTCATTAAAATTGATGATAGTTTAATAAAGATATTTCCTGTCAGAAATATGTAAAATAGCAGAGCAGGCGAATTCTGCTGCTACTCTGTCAGCATCCTAGCCATGCCCCTGTTTACTGTTCTGAGTGTTGCTGTAGTGTAATTGTGTGTTCTTTTATTTACTTTTTAGTACAGTTGCTGAGCATTTTGGTGATGTCCTTCAAGGATGCATCTGCAGTCATCACATATGGGTTGTCCTGCCTCAGGCAGCCCTTCAGTCGGCCGGATTCCAAAGTCTGGGTCCGGCGTCGGCTGATGTCGCCCCTTCCCCGACGTCACAGCGCCTGGGGTATAAAAGCGTCAGCCGACGCCATCTTCCTCAGTCTTTCTTGCCGCGTGGTGCCCGAAGCAGAAGCAGTTCGCAAGTGCCGGTCGGCCAGGTCCAGTAAAATCGCTATCCGAAGACTTCAAAAGCTAAGTACCCCGTTGGGGACTCTTTCTTGCCTCAGCCGATGTCAGAAAAAGTTAATAATTGTTTAACTTGTGGGAAACAAATACCTCATAAGGATTTCCACTCTTACTGTCTCCCCTGCTTAGGCCCAGACCACGACGTCTCGGCCTGTTCAGCCTGCGCTTCCTTCAACCGACGCACTCTTAGACGTCGGTCAGAGTTCGCAGAAGAGTTTTTTGGGGATAGTTTTTCATACAAAATGCCGTCGGAAACCCCGACATCTCATTTAATTAAGAAGCGGAAAGACAAGGACCGACACACACGGACCGCGGTTTCGGCTGAAACCGCCGCTAGGCCTACCGCAAGTGTCTCGGTCTCGGCTGAAACCGAGTCCTTGGAACCTCCGAACCCTGAATTAATACAACCGACAGCCTCGGTCCCGGAGGCCCCTACCGAGTCGGTTACAGAATTGCCTTCCGAAACTGGTGTATTGGAGTCTTCCGACACCATCCCTGTAGACAAAGCTACACCAGCACGTGGTGCAGCCAGGCCTCCTGCACCCATGTCTATTAAGGCCTTCACCAGGGCTAAATCTGCAAAGCACACTAAAGCCATGCCTCCCAGGGTTATTCCTCAGGGACCCTTTTCTAGTTCGCAGATTCTAACCTTAGCAGAGGATCTTATCTCTTTAATTAGGGGCTCTCAGTCCCATCCGGACAGGGGCTCCCAACCCCCTCTAGACAAAAGGCCCAGGGTGGATCCCCCTGATCCCCTTTCCTCAGAGGAGGCCTCTGCTGGCTCGGATCACTCAGACTACCAGGAGGAGGCTTATTCGGCCTACGAGGATTCGGATGCAGAGGAATCTATTCCCTCAGCCTCCCCTCCTGAAGAGCTTTCCTTTGGGGAGACCCTTCACACTATGAGAGAGCATTTCAAATGGCAGGGCCAGGAATATTCTGATTCCAGGAAAAGACTAAGAACTTTTCTTCATTTACCTCAGCATAGACCTTTGGCTATTCCTCCTGTTTTAAATGTCATTGATGATGTGTATTCTGACTCTAGTATGACCCCTGACACTCTGCCTCCGGCCCCTGTTAAGCCCGATAAGTATTACAGGGTCCCGGACACACACAATTTTCTTTACAAAGCCCACTCTGCTGACCCTGAAACTATTTCACAGGGCCCTAAAGGGGTTGCAGCTGTTACTACTAAGATCCCACTCCCCTCTGCAAAGGAGTCCAGGACATTAGAGAGATGGGGTAAAAAAGTGTATACTTCTGCCACTCTTGCTATGAGGGCATTAAATTGTCAATTTCATATGATACAGTATCAAGAGTATTTGTTAGAAGAAATGCATAAGAAATTGTCTTCTACTGAACCCCTTGACCGTAAATCCCTTCAGGATCTGGTACATAACTCCCAGCAGGTTAGCAACCATTTCTTACAGTGTGGCTATGATGCATTGGAAGCTTCATGTAGGTCAGCAATGACAGGTGTTGTCATACGTAGGCATGCTTGGCTGAAGGAAAAATCTCTGCCAGACCATGTTAAAGCTAAGCTTTTGGATGCTCCACTGGAAAAGCAAAAGTTATTTGGTTCCACTGCTCAAGAAGTCCTAAAGAAATTTGAAGAAAAGGCAAAATCTGTACAAACAGTTAAGGATTTTCTTCAAGTCCAACCGCCTAGATTCAGCAGAAATTGGCCTTCCAAGAATTGGTCCTTTCCGGACACAGAAAGATTTCAAAGGAGCAGGAACAGGCGTGCCAGAGGTAGAGGGCAAGCTAGGGGCTCCTACAGAGGCCGTCAATGGCAACCTCCAAGCCAGACAGGCAGTTCAGGGCCTGCAACTGCTGCACAAGGACAATCTCAATGACTTTGCTTTGACTCCGCCAACCAAGGCTCAATTAGAAGCACCTTTGGGCGGAAAGCTTTCTTTATTCTCAAAAAATTGGCACAGCATTACAAGAGACAAATGGACACTCCATTACAGGTTCCATTTCCACACATTGCCAAAAAGAAAAGGCATGCCAGGTCTGTCACCAAATCAAAGGGCAGAGGCTTTGAAGCAAATCTCAAACTTACTACAAATGAAAGCCATAGAAAAAGTTCCTATTTCAGAACAAGGCCAAGGATTTTACTCCAGGCTATTCCTTGTTCCAAGAAAAGAGCATCAATGGAGACCAATTCTCGACTTGTCCGCACTGAATACTTATCTCATTGTGCCAAAATTCAAAATGCTGACTCTACAGCAACTCCTTCCCATGCTGGGCAAGGGGTCTTGGCTGGTGACTCTAGACCTCAAGGAGGCATACCTGCATGTCCCTATCAGACAAAGTTGCAGAAGACACCTCAGATTTCTTGCAGGGTCAGAGCATTATCAATTCTCAGCATTGCCCTTTGGCTTATCTACTGCGCCCAGAGTATTCACGAAATGCCTGGCATCAGTAATAGCACACTGCAGACTCCAGGGGATTCGAATTTACCCATATCTGGACGACTGCCTTATACAAGCGGACAACCAACAAACTTTGATAAAGGATTTAAATTATGCCATCAATCTTCTACCGGCCTTGGGATATACAGTCAACATGCACAAATCAAGACTTGTTCCATCCCAAAGAATAACCTTTCTGGGTGCAGATCTAGATACAACCACCCAAACGGCTTATCTCACAGAAGAAAAACAAAGTCAGCTACCGGATTACTTCAAGAATCTGACGAGACAAACTCAGCTGACTGCAAGGAAAATCCTGCAGGCCCTGGGTTACATGGCATCCTGTATTCTTTTGGTTCCACAAGCAAGGCTACATATGAGAAAACTACAGTGGTACCTAAGGAGTTTATGGACTCAGCACAGTCACAGTTTGGAAACTTTAATCCCACTCATTCCATGCCTTCACAAGGAATTTCTGTGGTGGGCTCAGGCCAGCCAGTCCAACAGAGGGTTGCCCTTCACAAAGCCAAAAACCTCCCAAACTATTACAACGGACGCTTCAGACCTAGTTTGGGGAGCACACATGGAGGGCAGAGGTATCCAAGGACAATGGTCACGAAAGGAGCTACGCATGCACATAAATCAAAAAGAAATGCTAGCAGTGATACATGCAATCGAGGCCTTCAAACTCTTTCTCCATCAAGGCCACCTACTAATAAGGACAGACAACACCACAGTTATGTGGTACATAAACAAGCAAGGAGGTACCCATTCCTACCCTCTGGCAATGAATCTATGGGATCTTTCCTTGAAACTCAATATACAGCTACAAGCTCAGTTTGTGCCAGGGAAAGACAATACACTGGCGGACAGCTTAAGCAGAAATATCATGGATGCGCACGAATGGATGCTGCACCCAGACATCTTCCAACAGATAACACAATCTTGGGGGAGCCCGGACATAGATCTATTTGCTTCCCCCCACAATCATCAACTGAAGAAATTCTGCTCAAGGACATACCACCCACAAGCATGGAAAGTGGACGCCCTCTCTTTCAGCTGGAGAAATCTGACAGTGTATGCATTTCCACCTATCCCATTAATGACCAAGGTGTTACTGAAGATCAGGGCAGAGCAGCCAAAAGTGATTCTGATAGCTCCAGACTGGCCAAGACAGCACTGGTACCCACTGCTAAGGAACATGTCACATACGAAACCATGGCCTCTACCTCTATGGCCACTTCTACTGACACAGCACAGATACAAAACTCTACATTCCAACCTGAAAACATTGCAACTAACAGCATGGAGAATACCTTGACTCCTCCTCAGGATAAACTATCCCAGAGAATGAAGGATATTATTATGGAAGCTCGCCGCCCTTCCACAAGAAAGGCATATTCAGCAAAATGGAAAAGATTTCTCATCTGGAACATCACAAAGGGCCTAGATGCGAAAGTGATGAACATGGCACATATCCTGGAATATTTGACAGAAATGTTTCACAACGGTCTGTCTTACTCTTCTATTAAGATTCATGCTTCAGCAATTTCAGCAGAGTACAATACTGACCCACCTGTCTTTTCTCATCCTCTCCTAAGACAGTTTCTAAGAGGAATCAAAAACATCAAACCTCCTCGAAAACCACCTCTACCTACTTGGGACCTTAACTACGTGTTGGAAAAACTAACACTACCTCCATTTGAACCAGCAGCAAATGCAGATCTACAGTACCTTTCATGGAAGACTGCCTTCCTTCTGGCAATAACCTCAGCAAGAAGGGTTTCGGAATTGCAGGCCCTGATGGCAGTTCAGTCATTTATTATTTTTCACCAGCACAGAGTTTCATTAAGAACTAATCCTACTTTTATGCCAAAGGTGGTATCCAGGGTTTCATTGAATCAAGCCATTCACTTGCCTACCTTCTTCCCAAATCCACAAAACAAAGGGGAGAAACTGCTGCACACCCTGGACATTCACAGACAGTTGCGCTACTACTTGGACAGAACTAAAGGTTTCAGAAAAACTGACAGCTGCTGGTACTCAAGGAAAAGCAATTTCCAAACAGACTATTTCAAAATGGATAGGAAATTGCATTCGCTTTTGTTACTCATATCAGGGAAAGTCTGTACCAGCTAACATTAGACCTCATTCTACGAGAGCCACAGCCATCTCCACAGCCTTCTTAAGAGGGGTGGCTACAAAGGACATTTTAGAAGCTGCCACATGGAGCTCCGTGCATACATTTGCCAAGCATTACAATTTACCTTTATATTCCAGATCCAGAGCAGGCTTTGCTACGGCTGTCCTACAGGGTATCTTAGCTACACCATCCTTTTCCTAGTTCCTCCACCCCCAGATTGGCTATGGTATTCTACCCATATGTGATGACTGCAGATGCATCCTTGAAGGACATAGTACAGTTTTGTACCTACCATAAATGTAGATGTCCGATAGGTATGCATCTGCAGTCAGGTTTACCCTCCCTCCTTCCCCTCTGTGGTATTCCTAGGGTGTTTACCCCTCTATTAGCTAGCTGGGGGGATCTATTATGGTGTATTTGATTTTACATGTAGATATATATATATATTTTTGCAAATGTTTGGATTTTTATTGCATTTCTCCAAATTTAGCCTTCCTAGAGGGCACCTGGCATCTGGGGCAAGAAAAACTGAGGAAGATGGTGTCGGCTGACGCTTTTATACCCCAGGCGCTGTGATGTCGGGGAAGGGGAGACATCAGCCGACGCCGGACCCAGACTTTGGAATCCGGCCGACGGAAGGGCTGCCTGAGGCAGGACAACCCATATGTGATGACTGCAGATGCATACCTATCGGACATCTACATTTATGGTAGGTACAAAACTGTACTTTTTCAAGATATTGTGTTGTATATTTTTGCCATTATTTCCACACTCTTTCTGCATCCTACATTAGCATTCTGCTATTTTTGGATAGCCAAATTGCATTATTTCTTTTAGTTTCTTGCTTGTAAGAGATGCAAGCCTATTTAAGAAAATTGTATTGAATTAATTTTACATTGTCATCTAAGGGGAGAATTTTTAGGATGTTCCAGTAAGATGACAGTATTTTAATGAACTTTTCTGGGTTAAACCTGGACAGGTTGTGTGTTTTATAAACATGCTGTTTAAGTGGATATGTATGAGAAGTCTGGTTGTACAGACTGGGAGGTGGTCACTGAGAGAATCTGTGGTAATCAGTTTACTTGTGTCTAATACTAAGATCCAGCCTAATAAGGAGTTTGATGTCTTGCTATAATGTGTGGGGTTGTTAATTGTGCAAAGCCTTGCATCAGTTCATGCAAGCTGCAAGAAGTTGGAGGTTATGCCAAACAAGTTGATATTGACATCACCTAGTAGTAGTTTTTTTTTTTTTTTTTGTGGAATTGTTATGAATGTCCAGTGTAGGATATCTTCCAATGTACCTCTGTTGTTGCCAGGAGGGATGTGAAAAACAGTAATGCTTATTTATTTATTTATTTATTTATTTATTGTTAAACAAGAAACATCTTTATTAAGTTATGTAAGACATAGGCAACCTTACATTTATATAAATGAAAACAAACCATAGTGACACAATCTCATTTGCAAACATTATACATTACAAACCAGCAGACACAGCTGTAGCTGCAAACATTATACAAACCTTTTAATATATGCTGTCATTGTCAGTCAACTGTTACATAGCTCATTCAAATCCTGCCTTCTTTTAAACCTTGTTCCTCCTCTGCATGTATTGATCCCATATTTCCTTTGTAATTTGCTCCTACCCTTTTCTAAAGATCCCAATTCCAGTTGTTTTATCTCTGTTACAATCTTTGCTACTTCTAGTAAAGTTGGTTTAGACTGTGATTTCTATTTTCTAGTAATTGTCTTTTTGGCAGCCATCATAATTAGACTCAGCAAGGCTTACTATGTCTAGGCAATTCTGATTCTATATCATAGTTCAAAAAAATATTTTCCATAGTTACTGGAATTGGCTCACCCAGCATCTCTGACTGAGCAGTCTGCAGGGAATCTTTAAAGTCTGCCAACTCAATTCCCAGAAAAATGTTCTCAGTTACCTCTTTCTTCTCCATCATACCTCCAACAATATTTGCTGTCTTCCTTTACTAAAAAGTATTTTGAGTCTACTTGGGGTATAAAAATGCCTATGTAAACACTTCTAAGCAAAGATCCTAAATCTTCGTGATTTTGTTGCATATTTGGGAGACATAAATATATCCCCGTTGTTTCTTTGTGAATTGCTTATCCAATCTCTCGTCCAAATCCTTCCTAACCTCCTCTGACTGATTCTTATAGTTTAGAACACCAAAGCAGGAGCCACAGATAGATTTGATTGTAAAGCCTGTGGAGTTGTTTATATAGTGGGTTGTGGATGTGTTCCACCTAAATATTGTATTGGTCAAACAAAACGACAGGTAAAAATACGCATTATGGAGCCCATTGGTGATGTTAGGAACCTCAGGATAGATAGTCCCATTTCGGAACATTTCAATAGAGTTCATAATGGTAGTGTTGACTCTTTGTTTTTTAGTGTTCTTGCCAAACCAAGTGTTATAGGTTCTGGAAACTATTCACAAAAACTATTAAATTTAGAAAGCAGATTTATTCTGAATTTTGGTACTCTTATGCCCAAGGATCTGAATTTAGAAATGAATATTACGTTATAAATTATAAAATTATTTAATAAAGTTGTTCAATTTATTGTATTTATAACTTTAGCAGCTCATTCTGTATTTTCTGAATGTGAAATATTTTCAATTTTGACTAAATTGCCTTTGTATTAACATAATTGTATAATTAATTGTATAATTATTCAAATTAGCAGATGTATAAAAGATGCAGCATTTTGTCTTTCATTATTCCTATGAAGGCTTTGTATAGCCGAGGTACCAGAAGATAATAAATCTTTTTGCTGCATACTGGCTCCTGCTTTGGTGTTCTATACTACATACTTCATGGTTTTTTGTGATTCTTATAGTTACCATGCAATATTATATGTGCTGTACTAATTATTTATTTTTTAACAGCAACTTCTGTTCTAGATTCTGCTGAAAACCCTACCAGTGCTGGTCTTTCATTTAGGGACCCCCCTGATGTTCATCGTGTTACACTGCTGCAGTCATTACACTTGGGTTACCCTGCCATCAGGCGGTTCCCCAGTCGGCCTGAGTTCCAAAGTCTTGGTCCAGCGTCGGTTTCTGTCGCCTCCTCCCTGAAGTCAGTGCGACAGGGGTATATAAGATGCAGCCGATGCCATTTTCTTCAGTCTTTCTTGCCACGCGGTGCCCAAAGCAGAAGCAGTTCGCAAGTGCCGGTCAGCCGACTCCTGAGATTTTCATTCTGAATCCAGAACCGAAGTCTTCTACAAAGCTAATTACCCCGTTGGGGAAACTTTTTCTTGCCTCAGACTGATGTCAGTAAAAGTTAATAACTGTATTTCATGTGGGAAGCAAATACCTCATAAGGATTTCCACTACTATTGTATTCCACGCCTAGGCCCAGACCACGACGTCACTGGTTGTCGGTTTTGTGCTAGGTTTAACAAGCGCATTATTAAACGTCGGTTTGATTTTGCCCGACATTATTTTGGCAGAAAATTCAATTACACCATGCCGTTGGAACTCCCGACGACAGGATTACATAAAAAGCGCAAAGACAAGGACAGGCATCCGAGGCCCAAAACTGACGACGAGGCCTCTTCTAGGCCGGTCGCCGGTTCTCCAGTTTTCAGCGAGGTACCTACACAGCCCCTGACGACTGGTTCCACTGAACCGCAGACTGCATCTGACTCCCATGTGGTGCTGGCTGGACCTTCAGACGCTGCATGTTTTCAGCCTACCGAAATTAACCCATCCAAGGGTACCGAAGTAGCTGAGCAATCCACAGCCTCAGAGGGTGTCTTCAGACCTACCCAGTTAACTATTAAACCCTCTACTACGTCTAAGGCCCCCTTAAAAACAAAGAAACCGATTCAGCATTCTCCAGCACAGGCTTCCATGCCTAAGAAACAAATGCTCAAAATGGCCGAAGACCTAATCCCCCTCCTGATAAAAGGCCCAGACAGGATGCAGACTATGAATCTTCCGACCAGGTGTCCATTTCTTCAGATTCATCCTCAGACCTAGGATATTCCTTACCCCCTTATGAGGATTCTGATGCATCAATTCCATCAGCCTCTCCGCCTGAGGACTACTCCTTTGGGGAAGACAATTACATACCATGAGGGATCACTTCCATTGGGAAGGCCAGGCTTACTCAGAATCCAAGAAAAGGCACAGAGACTTCCTTTTATTGCCTCAACACAGACCTCTTGCTATTCCGCCAGTGTTAGATATTGTGGATGATGTCTACACAGAATCCAGCTTAAACCTGACTCCTTACCTCCAGCCCCTGTTAAACCCGATAGATATTACAGAGTCTCTGACGCTCACAAATTTCTGTATAAAAGCCCTGTTGCTGACCCTGAAACTATTTCTCAGGGACACAAAGGGATTAAGGCCTCATCAGCAAAAAACCCAGTTTCCTCTGACAGAGATTCCAGAGCATTAGACAGATGGGGAAAGAAAGTATATACGTCTGCGACCTTAGCAATGAGAGCTTTAAATTGCCAGTTTCACATGCTAAAATATCAGCAATTTTTGATGTCTCAGTTAAAATAAAAAATGCTTCCAGATTCAGATCCTCCTAATTTTAAAGAAATGCAGGATTTATTGCATGCAGCTGAACAAGTGGGAAAGCATACTTTGCAATGTGGTTTTGATTCTTTAGAGGCCTCATGTAGAGCAGCAGTTACAGGCTCTGTCATTAGAAGGCATGCTTGGTTAAAAGAACATACATTGCCAGATCGTGTTAAAGCAAAATTATTGGATGCACCTTTACAGCAGGATGTGTTATTTGGAGTTAAGGCAGAAGAGGTATTAAAGAAAATGGAGGATAAGGCAAAATCTATGCAAACGGTAAAGGATTTCTTACAGGTTCAGCCACCAAGATTTAGCAGAAATTGGCCAACAAAGAATTGGTCCTTTCCGGCTATAGACAGATCTCAAAGAGGCAGATACAGATGTCCGAGAGGTAGAGGTCAACCACAAGGTCCTTACAGGCCTCGACAATGGGGTGCACCAGGCCAGAAAGAAGGGGAAGACAGGCCCCAACCATATAAAAAACAGCCTCAATGACTTCCCATTACAGCTGCCAGACAACTCTTTCTTGGCAGCCCCCTTGCGAGGAAAACTAGCACTTTTCTATCACAATTAGCATTGGATCACCAAAGACAAATGGGTTCTCAGCATTGTATCTCAAGGTTACAGGTTCCACTTTCACACTCTGCCAAGGTTAAAAGGAATGCCAAATCTGCCACCAAATCAATGGGCAGAGGCTCAAAAACAAATTACAGCACTCATGGAAATGAGAGCTATTCAAGAGGTACCACCACCAGAGCAAGGACAAGGATTTTATTCAAGACTCTTTCTGGTTCCCAGAAAGGACAAAGCCTGGAGGCCCATTCTGGATCTTTCTTCTCTAAACACATACCTGGATGTTCCGAAATTCAAAATGTTAACACTACAACAGCTTCTTCCCATGCTGGGCAAGAAAGCTTGGCTCGTGACTTTGGACCTCAAGGAGGCATACCTGCATGTCCCTATCAGACAAAACTGCAGAAGATACCTCAGATTCATAGCAGGTTCAATGCACTACCAATTCTCTGCACTGCTCTTTGGCTTATCTACTGCGCCCAGGGTCTTTACAAAGTGCCTGGCACCAGTAATTGCATTTTGCAGACAGAAAGGAATTCAAATTTATCCGTACCTGGACAACTGCCTGATTCAAGCAGAGAGCAAGGACAATCTTCTAGAGCATCTGGCGTTTGTAAAACAGTTATCAAGTTGCCTGGGGTATACAGTAAACGAAAAGAAATCAAAACTAGTGCTCTCACAAGAGATAATATTCCTGGGTGCCAGCTTGAACACAACGGCCCAGATGGCTTATCTCACGCCAGACAAGTAAGGACAACTGACTCAATACTTTCAATTGATGGCAACAAAAACCCAACTTCCTGCAAGAAAAATTCTGCAGGCCTTGGGCTACATGGCATCCTGCATACTACTAATTTCATATGCCAGACTGCATATGAGGAAACTACAATGGTACCTAAAGAGTGTATGGTCTCAACACTGTCAAAGTTTGGAAACAGTTATACCACTAATTCCTTGCCTTCAACAGGAGTTTCGATGGTGGGCTCAAGCTTGTCACCTCAACAAGGGACAGCCTTTTACTCAACCCACAACCAGGCAAACACTGACAACAGATGCATTGGATTACGCCTGGGAGCACATATGGCAGGAAAATGTATTCAGGGCAAGTGGCCCGCAGAACAAAGGCATCTTCACATCAATCAAAAAGAGATGTTAGCTGTTCAAAATGCCCTTATAGCTTTCAAGGACATGCTGCATCCAGGATAACTATTACTAAAAACAGACAACACCACAGTTATGTGGTACATAAACAAGCAAGGGGGCACTCACTCCTACCCCCTCTGGAGACAAACCATGGCCTTGTGGAAAACAGCTCTAAACTATCAAGTTCATCTTCAAGCACAATTCCTGCCAGGAGAGAAAAACACAATGGCAGACGACTTAAGCAGAAACATCATGAATCCCCACGAATGGGAATTGAATCCACAAATATTCAGAATGATAACACAAAAATGGTGGAGCCCGGACATAGATCTGTTTGCATCCCCAATGAACTGCCAGCTACAGAAATTCTGCACAAGGAGTTACCATCCACAAGCATGTAAAGTGGATGCCCCGTCATTCAGCTGGAAAAACCTACAAGTATACGCTTTCCCTCCACTACCTCTCCTTCCAAAGGTTCTCATAAAAGCCAGACAAGAAGAGCCAAAGATGATCCTGATTGCTCCAGACTGGCCACGCCAGCACTGCTACCCAATCTTAAGGAATATAGCACAAGAACCACCCTGGATAGTGCCTCAAATCCCACATCTGCTGACTCAGCACAACAATCAGATACTTCACAGTCAGCTACAGACCTTAAACCTAGCTGCATGGAAAATTCCTTAGTCAAGCAAGCAATGCCTCTCTCCAAAGCTGTTATGGATGTCATTCTGGAAGCCAGAAGGCCAGGTACCAGGAAAGCCTATTTGGATAAATGGAAGAGATTCTGTGCCTGGAACCAGGTTCACAGCCTTGACCCTCTTGTCCCAAACATTCCTATTTAACTGAGATGCTGGACAAAGGTCTCTCTTTTTCATCCATCAAGATCCACGCCTCTGCCATCTCTGCTCATTACAACATGGATCCTCCAATTTTCTCTAATCCGTTGCTAAAACAGTACCTCAGAGGGGCTAAAACATAAGACCGCCCCGTAGAGCACCTACTCCAACTTGGAACCTCAACTTTGTTTTGGAAAAATTAACTTTACCTCCCTTTGAGCCAGCTAACACAGCAGAATTAAAATATATTTCTTGGAAGACTGCTCTGCTCCTGGCAATAACATCAGCTGGAAGAGTTTCAGAATTACAGGCACTAATGGCAGTGGAACCTTTCCTCATTTTCCACCAGGACAGGGTGTCCTTAAGAACTAACCCTACATTTATGCCAAAGGTGGTTTCAAGTGTGGCTCTAAACCAAACTATTCACTTGCCAACTTTTTATCCAAAACCACAGAATAGAGGGAAGAGACTACTGCATTCTTTGGACATTTACAGGCAGTTATGCTTCTACTTGGACAAAACCAAAGCTTTCAGAAAATCTGAGCAATTACTGGTAGCATATGCAGCAGGAGCACAGGGAAAAGCCATTTCAAAACAGACTATTTCAAAATGGATAGGACATTGCATACGTTTCTGCTACACACACCATGGGAAACCTATACCTAGCAGCATTAGATCTCACACCACCAGGGCAACAGCCACTTCAACTGCCTACCTCAGAGGAGTGCCTACCAAGGACATTTTGGAAGCAGCAACATGGAGTTCTGTGCATAACTTCACCAACCATTACCCTCTGCCTTTATACTCGAAATCCAGAGCTGGCTTCACCACTGCTGTGCTGCAGGCCCTTATAGCCACACCTAATGGCCTTATAGAACCAGCCACCCTACCTCAGCTTTGGGATTCTACCCAAGTGTAATGACTGCATCAGTGTAACACGATGAACATAGTACAGTTTTATACCTACCATAAATGTAGATGTTCGAGTGTATACACTGCTGCAGTCCAGGTTACCCTCCCTCCTTCCCCTCTTACTTGCTGGTACGTACCTATGTCTTCTACCCTTTACTACCTATGGGGAGTATTTGCTGGTAACTGAAAGTTATTGTTTGCTTTTCTTATGTATGTTTTATTAGCAATTTGTATTGCCTACCTTTTGGGGGCACCTGACATCTGGGGCAAGAAAAACTGAAGAAAATGGCATCAGCTGTTTCTTATATACCCCTGTCGCACTGACATCAGGGAGGAGGTGACAGCAACTGACGCCGGACCAAGACTTTGGAACTCAGGCCGACTGGGGAACCGCCTGATGGCAGGATAACACAAATGTAATGACTGCAGCAGTGTATACACTCGAACATCTACATTTATGGTAGGTACAAAACTGTACTTTTCTTTCTTTTTGCCTATACTTGATGTCAGTCCTTGATGGGGAAAGCAGTCTGTAACTTCCAGTCCAAATAAATTCTTGGTGTCTTCCCATTCTGTTACCTTTTCTTCTCTAGTTATTTGCTCCCCAATACCTTGGTTCCTTTGCCAGTTTTCTCAAGTATATTCCAGCCCCCTCTTGCCTATTGTATGTATCCCTAATTGCAGTCATCCCTATTGACAGAATCGCCTTTCTCCATTCCTGTATTGGCTTAGCTCTTAAAATATTTGCTACTACTTTGAGTATAACATTCAATATGATTATTGTTGTTCTCCTTAAAGGTCTGCATCCAAAATCCCAGTCTCTCCTTGTTTCTTGAGCTTCCCCTCTTTTTATCATAATCTCTTTCCACTTGGAATTATAGATGTCTGCCTTGGCTATGTATAGGAGCCTTGACTGTGTTGCTCTGAAATACTCTTTCAAGTCTGGTAATCCCAGTCTGCCCTGTTCTATTGGAAGAGTAAGCTTATCCCACTTCCCTGTTGCTGTTTTCTCCTCCCAGATCAAATCCTTCCGCTCTTTATTAATTGCTATCCTCAAATTCTCCTCTGGTTGATAAAAATATGCCTGACCTTTGTATAAGACTGAAAGGACTAAAAACATTTTAACTGCTTGTATCTTAAATCGGTATCCATACAACAGAGCTTCCATTTTCTCATTTTTTTGTATTGTCTTTTGTTTAGTCTCTTCCCACATATCCTTAGCTGCCACACCTGTATCGTTTTTAATCCATACTTCAAAATACTTAATTTTATCATGTCCCATAAGTGTAGATATTGCTGAATCAGTTTGTATGTGGGTACATAATTTACTACTATTGCTTTTGTTTTAGCTTCATTAATTTTGAATCTTGAAATGCTTTGAAACTGGCTCAATATGTTCCACAACATTGTAATGTCCCATTCTGGTTTTGTCAGATAGGAAATGATGTCATCTGCATATAGAGCCAGCTTTTCTTGACTATCATACCAATTATATCCTTGAATTTCTGAGTCTCTTATTTTCTTTGCCACTGGTTATAAATGTAATGCAAAAAACAAAGGCGGAGAGAGGACACCCCTGCCTGGTTCCTCTGCTCAAGCAGAGATTATCAGAGAAGGCCCTACCTACTTTAATTTTCATCTCTGAGTCCTCATATATCCTGCTAATCAACCCTATAATTTTATCAGGGAACGCAAATGCTTCCATTGTTCTGCTCAAAAAGTCCCAGCGTATTCTGTCAAATATATTCTCTCCATCAAGACCCACAAACAACAGTGGTATTTTCTTACATTCTGCTTCCCTCTGATCATCACTGTTCTGGTAATGTTGTCAAATGTTTGCCTCCCCTCCACAAAACCACATTGATCCATATCTATCAATTTTGGCATCACTTTTGCCATTCTTTTAGCTATTACAGACATAAATACTGTATCATTATGATTTAGTATTGAAATGGGTCTGTATGAAGCTGGATCTTGATGGAGCTTTACCCTCTTCAGGTGTTATAGGTACTCCTCTCTTACTTGCCCCAGGTATTCTGCTGTATAACCAACCTGAAAACATTTTCTTTATCAGATACACGTGTTCAGTTCTTCCAAGTGCGTATCCTGTAGCCTACTTATCTTCCTCTTAAAATACTGTTAAACAAAACCTTCCAGATCTTTTAGTTTTTTCCCCTACTAGCTTCCAAAATTCCACAGGAATACCATCTTTTTCTGGTGACTTTCCTGTATATTGGTTATGCATCACCATTTTTATCTCATCTCCTCCTATCCTGTTAGTATTTGAGCCTCCTCTACCTCTAAACTTAGCATATTTAATTCTTCCATAAACATTTCCATTTGTACCTTTTGTGATTTCCTTGTTTCTCTGCTTTTTACAGACTTTTATAAAATTTCCAAAATATTCCTAATACTTCTACAGGATCCCTTGTCTTCCTTGTTATAATCTCCCTAAGCTTAGAGACGGCCTTTTCTACTTTCTGTTTCCTGAGTCGTTGTGCTAAAAGTTTTTGTGCGCTAGCGTTATTATCAAAAAACAATTGTTTAAAAGCAGTCTCCTGCATATTGTCGAGGTAATCCCTTATTTTCTGTTTAGCATTCTGAAGTTGCTCCTGTTTTTGTTGTGTGAGATTCCCCCTTTTTTGCAATACTTTTAACATTTGTCAGTCACTCTAAATAATTCTTGTTACTTCTTAACCATATCTCCCTTTCTTTCATTTCCACCCTGTTTTTAAATTCCACTTTAATTTTATCCCACTCACTAGTTATATTTTCAGAAGAAATTTCTATTTTCTTTAATAGCTCTTGAATAATTTCCACTACCTATACCCTAAAGTCTTCTCTTTTCAACAGATAGGTGGGAAAGTGCCAGTATCTCATTTTTATTTCATTACCCTATGTTTTTATTTTAATTATTATTGGTGAATGATCTGCAGTAGTTATTGGGTACATATCAAGACCTTCAATTAAATGCACATGTTCCTGTGAAATGTAAATTTTGTCTAGCCTAGCCCAGTTTTTGTATATTGGGGAATTGTATGTAAATTCACTCTGAACTCCTAGTACTGAATTCACATCTTCCATGCCAAATATTTTCATAAATTTCTTTAAAAATCTACCCTCTTTTGTTATATTTTCTCCTAGTGGCCCCCCCAAGACACGTCTTCACTGTTGCAAATCAAATTCCATTCCCCACTTGTATGTAGTATTCCTTGCTGAAAGCTGATTATTTCTCCCAGAATTTTATAAAGGTTCCTTATAGCAGTTTTTGGCAGAATATAATACATGCCAGTGTAATCCTCCTCCCTTGCCAGGAAACCCTTAGTACTACAAATCTACCATTGTCTTTTTTATCCTCTTCTGTTACTGTTGGAGCTCCTCTTACAATTAATATAATTACTCTTCTCTACCTTTGCCCCAGGTATTCTGCTGAATAACCAACCTGAAAACGTTTCTTTATCAAATTCACATGTTCATTTCTTTCCAAGTGTGTCTTTTGTAACGTAGCTATTTGCACTCTACATTTTTTAATATAGTTCACTACTGTTTTTTTTTTTCTATTTATCTGTGAGACCATTCACGTTTAAAGACATTATAGAAAGAATCATATTCTTGAGGGGTTGTTATTCCCACCTTTTATGTGTAACAGCTTTTTTGTTAAAGGTCTAGTTCCAGCTTTTGTGTTACATGCATGCACTGTTTGGCAAGTTAATCTTTTATACTTGTTTCTTATCTCCATTTGAGCCTATGTCACATCTTGCAGAACGTTCTGATGTTCTTCGTGTTTCACTGTTGCAGTCATTACATTTGGGTTATCTGCCTACAGGTAGCCCTCAGCTGGCCTGAATATCAGTCTTGGATTCCTGCGTCGGATGCTGTCGCTTCTTCCATGACGTCAGGTCGTCAGGGGTATAAAACATGCAGCCGACACCATTACATCAGTCTTTCTTGCCACGCGGTGCCTGAAGCAGAAGCAGTTCGCAAGTGCCAGTCAGCCGACTCCAGAAATTTTTATTTTCGAGTTTCAGAACCGAAGTCTTCAAAAAAGCGAAGTACCCCATTGGGATCCTTTTTCTTGCTCTTAACCGATGTCAGTAAAAGTTAGCAATTGTATTACCTTTGGAAAGCAAATACCTAAAAAAGACTTTCATTTGTACTGCATTCCTTGCTTAGGCCCAGACCACGACGTCCTTCTCTGTCTGTTTTATGCCTTATTCAACCCCCGGACTATTCGTCGTTGGTCTCTTTTTGCAGCAAATTATTTTGGTACTTGGTTTAGCTATCCAGAAATGCCTTCGGTAAGCCATCCGACTACCAACATTCCGAAAAAACATAAAGATAAAGGCAGAGACAGATCACATAGGTACAAAGCTACCGACGACGCTTCCGTTAAGTTAGTCGCCAGTTCGCCGATACTCAGTGAGGTGTTTTTGCAGCCCCTGATACCCGCTACTTCAAATTCACAGGCCTCTACTGAGACCCATTCAGAGTCAGGTACCTGGAGCTCTGTACATACCTTCACCAAGCATTTACCACATGCTTGTTTTTTCTAAATCCAGAGCTGGTTTTGGCACTGCAGTTTTGCAGGGCTTTATAGCTGGTCCTAATGCTCTCTGACTTCCTCCTCCCTTCCTTAGCTTTCGGAATCAACTCATATGTAATGACTGCAACAGTGAAACACAAAGAGCATAGTACAGTTGTGTACACTTACCATAAATGTAGATGTTTGAGTGTATTCACTGTTGCAGTCCTGGTTACCCTCCCTTCAGCCCCGACTTCTCTTGGCTGTACTTTTCTTCTTGTTTAGTGTATTTCAGCTTTCTGGCGTATTTGCTTTCTGTTGGAGGTGTATCCTAACAATTGCTTTCCATTATGGGGGCACGTCATGGAAGAAGAAACATCATCCGACGCAGGAGTCCTAGACTTTGATATTCAGGCCGGCTGAGGGCTACCTGCAGGCAGATAACCCAAATGTGTAATGACTGCAACAGTGAATGTACTCTAACATCTACATTTATGGTAAGTGTACACAACTGTACTTTTTATTGAAAATCCTGAAACAAAAATACACGCGCGCACACACACACACACACACACACACACACACACACACACACACACACACACACACACAGAGTACCCCCTAAAACCCATAAACTTCATCATAATCGCAAAACTGTGTACATCTTCAAACATTGAAGTTTTACCTCCTAATAGGAACAAATGTTCCAAACTGACAGCCACACACAGACTCGAGCTAAACTAAAGGAAAGGTTATCCATGTAAAGACGCATCATAAAGCCTGGTTTTGCCTTATTTTTATCACTCTCAGCTGGGAAAGCACTTGAATGCTTTCAGAAAACATTCTCTCCAAGTCATTTCACTTTATCAGATCATCTGCTGGAGACATGAGAACCAGATACAAAGCTATTTACTAGAAAAAAAACTTATAATATTCAATATTCTTTTTCATTTGCTTGCTTTATATTAAAACCTGTTACTATATAAAGCTAATGGTCTTAACCCAGTCATTTCTGTATGCTCTTTTAACCAGATCCTTTATTTTTTTTTTTACATTGCAGAGCCTACAAAAATAGGAGCACATATTTACATTAGTATTCCCATTGCACTTAAAAAAATAACTGAAACAATTTTGCTTTATAACATGCAAAGAAAATTATGCACCATTTAAAATTTAAACTGTACTATTAAGAAAAAAATTGTTTTACTTACGGTTAGCTTCTTCCCTCCTCTTCCCCTTTTAAGTATTTTTCCAAAAATTAATGACATGAAGTAGGGCATATGCTTTAGAGTCCCTTCAAGTTTAACAGAGTCAAAAAAGTCAAATATTTCCAGATTTTCTTTCTGTACTGTTTAACAAATATAATTAATTCCATTTTAATCCCCACATTTTTCAATCTCCAAGTTACTGATTTTATTCTCCAAATGTTAGTGACATGAAGTAGGGCATATGCTTTATATCCCCCTACAAGTCCAAGAAAGTCCAATATTTAGAGATATTCTTGTTCTATTCCCGATGTTCATCGTGCATACAGCTGCAGTCATAACAGATGGGTTCTCCTGCCGTCAGGCGGGTCCTCGGTCGGCCGAATTCCAAAGTCTAGGTCCGGCGTCGGTTGTCTTCGCTTCTTCCTGACATCAGTGCGACAGGAGTATAAAAGAACCAGCCAACACCATTTTCTTCCGTCTTTCTTGCCGCACGGTGCCCGAAGCAGAAGCATTTCGCAAGTGCCGGTCGGCCAGCTCCTGAAATTACGAAAATTTTGCAACCGAAGTCTTCCTGAAAGCTAAGTACCTCGTTGGGGAAACTTTTCTTGCCTCAGACCGATGCCAGACAAAGTTAATAATTGTATTTCATGTGGGAAGCAAATACCGCATAAGGATTTCCATTCCCTCTGTATTCCTTGTTTAGGCCCAGACCACGACGTCTCTGTATGTCGCTTTTGTGCTACATTCAACAAACGCACCATTAAGCGTCGGGCGGAGTTCGCCCAGCATTATTTTGGCAAAACATTTAACTATATTATGTCGTCGGATACTCCGACTCCAGTTTTGTCTAAAAAGCTCAAAGATAAGGACCGACACACGAGGTCCGCGGCCTTTACCGACACCACACCAAAGCTGACTACACGTGGTCTGGTTCTCAGCGAGGCGCCTACGCAGCCCCTGACTACCGACGACACTACATTGGAGGTGTCTCCTGTGCCCAAGGTCGCAGGCTCCTCGGCCCACACCCCGACTACTGATACCGAAGCCACTCTTGGCGGTGAATCTCAAAATGTGGACAGGTCTACCTCCTCTCAAGGTGTCTTCAGACCTTCCTCTTCTTTTTCCATCAAGGCTTTCACTAAGTCTAAAGCAGCCATGCATTCTAAGAGACAAGCTACACAGGGCCCATCTCCAGGCCCCATGCCTAAAAACAGATGCTTAAAATGGCTGAGGATTTAATTACGGTTCTCAACCCCCCCCCCCCCCCGGACAAAAGGCCCAGAGTGGAGGAAGAATCCCCCTCCTCTGATCAGGGCTCCATTATATCAGAGCACTCTGATGAACAGGAACATTCTTACTCCCCTTTTGAAGACTCTGATGCAGAGGAGTCCATTCCCTCTGTATCCCCCCCAGAGGATTACTCATTTGGGGAAACTTTGCATACCTTAAGGGAACACTTCCACTGGGAAGGCCAAGATTATTCAGATTCCAAGAAAAGGCTTAGGGAATTTCTCTTGCTACCTCAGCACAGGCCTCTGGCTATACCTCCTGTCTTGGACATACTAGATGATGTGTACTCGGAGGCCTGCCTTAACCCGGATTCTCTTCCTCCAGCCCTAGTCAAGTCTGACAGGTACTACAGGGTTCCTGACTCGCACCAATTTCTATACAAAAGCCATGCTGCTGACCCAGAAACTATCTCACAGGGCCCCAAGGGAATTAAGGCCTCCACTGCTAAAAATCCATTACCTTCCGAGAGAGATTCCAGATCCTTAGAAAGGTGGGGGAAAAAGGTATATACCTCGGCCACCTTAACCATGAGGGCATTAAACTGTCAGTTCCATATGCTAAAGTACCAACAGTTTTTGTTATCACAATTGAGAAGTAAAATGTCACAACCTGAACATCCAGACTTGAAGAAGTTGCAGGATTTGATGCATAGTGCAGAACAAGTGGGTAAACATTCCTTACAATGTGGTTTTGATGCTCTAGAGGCCTCATGTAGAGCTGCTGTTACAGGATCAGTCATATGTAGACATGCCTGGCTCAAGGAACAAACCTTAACAGATCATGTCAAAGCTAAATTACTAGATGCCCCTCTACAAAAGGATGCATTATTTGGTGCTAATGCTGAGGAGGTATTAAGGAAAATGGAGGAAAAGGCTAAATCAATGCAAACAGTGAAAGATTTTCTACAGGTACAACCCCCACGTTTCAGTAGAAATTGGCCTTCCAAAAATTGGTCCTTTCCAGCCACGGACAGACCCCAAAGACGTAGATACAGACGCCCGAGGGGCATAGGGCAATCCCAAGGATCGTTTAGAGGCAGACAATGGCAAGCTCCTACACAGAGGTGGTGAGGATAACTCGCAACCATTCAGAAAGCAAGCCCAATGACTTTCCCCTTTGCATGCCAAGCAAGACTCAAATGGCAGCACCCTTAGGCGGAAAACTGGCATTATTTTCAAAAAATTGGCATATTGTCACAAAAGACAAATGGATCCTGGACATTATAAACAGAGGCTACAGATTCCATCACACCCTTCCAAAAATGAGAGGCATGCCAAACCTGCCAAACAATCAAAGGGCAGAGGCACAAAGACAAATTTCAGATCTCATAGACATGAAAGCTATTCAAGAGGTACCTACGCACGAACAAGGTCAAGGTTTTTATTCCAGACTATTCCTGGTACCAAGGAAGGGAAAAGATTGGAGACCTATTTTGGACCTGTTCATCCTAAACACATTCCTACTCGTACCAAAATTCAAGATGCTCACTCTACAGCAGCTTCTTCCCATGCTGGGCAAGGAGTCTTGGCTGGTAACATTGGACCTCAAGGAGGCATACCTGCATGTCCCAATCAGACAAAATTGCAGAAGATACCTCAGATTTCTTGCAGGTTAAACCCATTATCAATTCTCTGCATTGCCCTTTGGCTTATCTACTGCGCCCAGAGTATTCACGAAATGCCTGGCATCAGTAATTGCCTACTGCAGACTTCAAGGGATACAAATATACCCCTATTTGGACGACTGCCTGATCCAAGCGGACAGCAAGCACATTCTTCTGAAACATCTGGCTTATGTAATAATGTTGTTGAATTCTCTGGGATACACAGTCAACAAAAAGAAATCAAGGCTAATACCCTCTCGGAAAATAATTTTCCTTGGTGCCAACTTGGACACAAACACCCAGATGGCCTACCTCACGCCAGAAAAGCAGGGGCAACTAACTCAATACTTCAGAACACTAGCAAATTGCACCAGGCTGACTTCAAGGAAAATCCTGCAGGCTCTGGGATTCATGGCATCTTGCATCTTACTAATCCCATGTGCAAAGCTGCATATGAGGAAACTTCAATGGTACCTGAAAAACCTATGGTCTCAACACAGCCACAGTTTGGAAACAATAATACCACTAATTCCATGTCTTCAAAAGGAATTTCTGTGGTGGGCTCAAGCATGCCAAACAAACACAGGTCTCCCATTCAGCGAGCCTCAAGCAAATCAAGTCATCACAACAGACGCCTCGGAATACGCCTGGGGGGCGCACATGACAAATCGGTGCATTCAGGGCAAATGGTCCCAAAAAGAAAAGCACCTTCACATCAATCAAAAGGAAATGCTAGCAGTAATAAATGCTATTATAGCTTTCAAAGACCTTCTGCAACCAGGTCAACTATTGATAAGGACGGACAACACCACAGTAATGTGGTACATAAACAAACAGGGAGGAACACATTCATACCCCCTATGCAGACTGGCCATGTCACTTTGGAGCATGGCCCTGGACTTACAAATCGAACTACAAGCACAGTACTTGCCAGGCAAGGAAAACACGCTGGCAGACAACCTAAGCAGAAATATGACAGATCCACACGAATGGAAGTTGCATCCTCAAGTTTTTACAGAGATAATTCAAGCATGGGGAAGGCCAGACATAGATCTCTTTGCCTCCCACAAAAATCACCAGTTGACAAAATTCTGCTCAAGGATTTTTCATCCAAAGGCCTGGAGAGTGGACGCTCTCTCTTTCAGTTGGACATCAATGACAGTTTATGCCTTCCCACCTCTTCCTCTGCTGCCCAAAGTTCTATTAAAAAACCAGAGCAGACAGACCAAAGATGATTCTCATTGCTCCAGACTGGCCAAGACAACACTGGTACCCACTCCTGAGGAGCCTGACGCATTCCCCACCATGGACCCTGCCTCTAATGCCTCTTCTTCTGACTCAGCACAGCTTCAAAACTCTTCACAGTCAGCTAAAAACACTCAATCTAGCCGCATGGAAAATTCCTTAGCATCACAACAGACCCTACTCTCCAAGGAGGTGCAGGATGTCATTTTGGAGGCCAGAAGGCCGTCTACTAGAAAAGCTTACTCCGCAGAATGGAAACGGTTTTCTGTTTGGAATGAGAAAAAGGGCCAGGATCCTGAAAAACTGAATTTACCTCAAATATTACAGTATCTAGCTGAGCTGCTAAGCAGTGGACTTTCATTCTCCTCCATCAAAATCCATGCCTCAGCCATTTCTGCAAAATACAACACTGATCCACCCTTATTCTCTCACCCCCTCTTAAGGCAGTTCCTCAGAGGGGCTAAGAATCTAAAACTCCCAAGGAAACGACCAATACCTGCTTGAGATCTCAATTTCATTGTAGAAAAACTGACCTTGCCTCCTTTTGAGCCAGCTGCCTCATCAGATTTGCAATATTTGTCCTGGAAAACAGCTTTCCATCTGGCTATTACCTCAGCTCGTAGGGTATCAGAACTACAAGCTCTCATGGCTGTGCAGCCTTTTATCATCTTCCATCAGGACAGAGTTTCCTTAAGAAAAAAAACCCGTCCTTTATGCCAAAAGTGGTATCCAGGGTAGCTTTGAATCAGGCTATACACTTACCTACCTTTTATCCTAATCCTCAAAACAAAGGGGAGAGATTACTACATTCCTTGGACATCCACAGACAACTGCGTTATTATTTGGACAGAACAAAGCCTTTCAGAAAATCAGAACAGCTCTTTGTGTCCTATGCTATAGGAGCTCATGGAAAGCCAATTTCCAAACAGACAATCTCAAAGTGGATAGCCCACTGCATACATTTTTGCTATTCTTTTCATGGCAAAACTGTACCTACAGGCATCAGATCTCACTCCACAAGGGCCACGGCTACCTCTGCAGCTTTTCTCAGAGGAGTTCCTACCAAAGATATTTTGGAAGCAGCCACTTGGAGTTCTGTGCATACCTTCTCCAAGCACTACCACCTTCCATTATACTCCAAATCTAGAGCGAGCTTTGCCACTGCAGTCTTGCAGGGCATTCTGGCTCCTCCTAGTTCCACCTAGTGCCTACAACCCCTTTGTTAGCTTTGGGATTCTACCCATCTGTTATGACTGCAGCTGTATGCACGATGAACATAGTACAGTTTTGTACCTACCATGAATGTAGATGTTCGAGTGCTAATACAGCTGCAGTCCATGTTTCCCTCCCTCCTTCCCCTCTTGGGACAGGCCTATTGGCTAACACCTCCTCATGCAACCTGATTGGGGTATTCATTCCTGATGTATTTGCTTGCACTACTGTATTTTAATTATATGGCATTGTTTTATTACACAAATTTATGTATTGCCTTCCTTCTGTGGGCACCTGACATCTGGGGCAAGAAAAACTGAAGAAAATGGTGTTGGCTGGTTATTTTATACCCCTGTCGCACTGACGTCAGGGAAGAAGCGACGACAACCGACGCCAGACCTAGACTTTGGAATTCGGCCGACCGAGGACCCGCCTGATGGCAGGAGAACCCATCTGTTATGACTTCAGCTGTATTAGCACTCGAACATCTACATTTATGGTAGGTACAAAACTGTACTTTCATCTCCATCTCCCAAATGGTGTCTCTGCTTCATCTCCAGTGCACTCTTGATTGTTCTAGTCACCTCCTGTGCTCCCCCCCCCCCCCAAGCATTTTCTGTTGAAACACTGGGAAAGGTTTCACTGCCATAGTCTCTCTGTGGTCTTTTATTACAAGAACAACAAAAAGCAGAATCTCCTGTTTCACAGCTCACTTTTTGGTGGACAGACTTTTGTATTTGTTCCTTAGCATGTACTTTAAAAAATTATTGTATTCCTCCAGGGAAAATATGTTGACGATAGCTAGGTACAGCAGTTTGAATCTGACGCATGCTTCTTGACATTCCCTGAATAATGGAATACATTTATTCCTATTCTGCCTGGTATACAATGAGTAGTCATTCTCCACAAACACTCTACTGTCTCTCACTTTTAGTACCTTGTCCTTCTGCCACAGTTTTGCCAGAATTGCCTTCTTCTGCTGGTAAGATTGCATCTTTCCTCAATCCCTTTCCAATTTTTGCACATGGGGTCAGGATGTCATTTCACCTAGGGCCAATTTACAGTGTCCAATCCTCATGTCTTTGGAATGTGGGAGGAAACTGGAGCACCCAGAGGAAACCCACACTGATACAGGGAGGACATGCAGACTCCACACAGGAGGCACCCCAGCCAAGAATCAAACTGGAGAACCTCTGGCGGTGAGGTAACAATGTTAATCGCTGCAGTCTTTACTGTTAAAGGTCTAGTTTCTTTTCTCATAGCCACGTTTAGAGCATACACATTGTGTCATTTTTGTAAACAATTCCTATTGTGGAATACCAGTCCAGTTGCTTATAGTCTGTTTTTTTTTTTTCCTGCTTCTAAGGTACATCATAAAATCTCAGGTTTTCCTACGTGCTGTGTCCTCCAATTCTATTATTTTTTTGATCATTTCTTCTTGTGCAGTCTCATGTTCCGCCAGCCTTTTTTTCATTTTGACTTCTGAGTTTTGCAGTTTTATCACCATTCCAAGTATCTGTTTAAAGCTACTTCCATTTTTTCCCAGTCTTTTGTTGTTGATGTACTCCAGCAGTGTTTCATTTATTTTAGTCAGATCTGTGTTTAGTTACTTTATACTTTCCTCAAGGTTATTGGAAGTCATGTCTGGAGCTTGCACTGCTTTTTGCTGAACAGCTACAGTACTTTTCCCAGTCAGTGTTTTTTTTTCGCCTATTGTGTAGTTGATTTTCCTTCAGGTCCTTTGTATTTTTTTTCCTGGCATCCAGGCAGTGCACTTAGTAGTCAGTTACTGAAATTTACTAAGAAATCCAGGTCCACTGGCTTTCTGTGCCATGTTTATGTGTTCATACTGGGAGAGCTAGAATTAAGCTAATGTTCTTCGTGTTTCACTGTTGCTGTCATTACATTTTGGTAATCTGCTGGCAGGTTGCCCTCAGTCAGCCTGAATAACAAAGTATTGAGTCCTGCATCGGTTGCTGTCTCCTCTTCCATGACGTCAGGTCATCAGGGGTACAAAACATGCAGCCGACGCCATTTTAATCGGTCTTTCTTGCCGCGTGGTGCCCGAAGCAGAAGCGGTTCGCAACTGCTGGTCAGCCGACTCCTAAAATTTTTGTTTTCGAGTTTCAGAACCGAAGTCTTCAAACTACAGCTAGGTACCCCATCAGGGAAACTTTTTCTTGTTCCTTACCGATGTCAGTAAAAGTTAATAATTGCATTACTTGTGGGAAGCAAATATCTCATAAGGATTTTCATTTGTACTGTATTGCTTGCCTAGGCCCTGATCACAACGTGCCTTGCTGTCAGTTTTGTGCTAAATTTAACCAACGCACTATTAAGCATCAGTATATTTTTGCTTCTAAATGTTTTGGTTCAAGATTTAACTATCCTGAAATGTCGTCGGTTAGCAATCCGACTACCGGAGTTCACAAAAAAATGCAAGGAAAAAGACAGACAGACCGTCGAGGTCCAAAACCAATGACGAAGCTTCTCCTAAGCCAGTCGCCGTTACTCAAAGGCTCTTTCACAGCCCCTGATGCCCGCTACTTTTGAGTCGCAGGCCTCTACCAAGATCCTTTCGGTGTCCGTTATGCAGCAAGATTCTGCAAGTATTGAATCCGCGGATGTCTCTCCCTTGCATGGGTCTGGAGCCGCTGAGCAGGCACCGGCTTCTGAAGGTGTTTTCAGGCCTCAACATTTGTATATTAAACCAATGCCATCATCAAAAACAAGGCCAAAATCAACTTCTATGTCTAAAAAACCGACGCATTAGCCACGTGCCCAGGCCCCTATGCCTAAAAAACAAATTATCAAAATGGCAGAGGATTTAACTACCTTGATCAGGGGTTCCCAACCCCCCCCCCCCTCCCGCTAAGAGGCCAAGGCAAGGCACTGATTATGAATCTTCAGATCAGGTTTCCATTTCTTCTGATTTCTCTTCTGATCAGGAATTTTCTATTCCACCTTATGAGGACTCTGATGCAGAGGAATCCATCCCTTCTGCTTCTCATCCTGAGGATTACTCTTTTGGAGAGACTTTGCATACTTTAAGGGAACATTTTCACTGGGAGAGTCAGGACTTCTCAGAATCTAAAAAGAGGCTTAGGGATTTTCTTCTTCCTCAGCATAGGCCTTTGGCAATACCTCCTGTATTAGACATTGTTGATGATGTGTTCTCGGATCAAGCATGGCTCCTGATTCCCTGCTTCCGGCTCCTAGTAAGCCAGATATTACAGGGTTCCTGACTTCCAGAAATTTCTTTTCAAAAATCCTGTTGCTGACCCTGAAACTATTTCTCAGGGTCCCAAGGGTGTTAAGGCTTCTACAGCCAAAAATCCTACCGCTACTTGCATATCCCAATAAGGGAATCTTGCAGAAGATACCGCCACTTCAAAGGAGGCTTTTTGCATTACCAATTCTCTGCACTGCCCTTTGGCTTATCTACTGCGCCCAGGGTCTTTACAAAGTGCCTGGCACCAGTAATTGCATTTTGCAGACAAAGAAACATTCAAATTTATCCATATCTGGACGATTGTCTCATTCAGGCAGAGGACAAGGACACTCTTCTTCAACATCTGGCATTTGTAAAAAGGCTTCTAGCATGCCTAAGGTACACCACAAATGAAAAGAAATCACAACTGCTGCCCTCTCAAATAATTACATTCCTGGGTGCAAGCTTGAATACAACTGCCTAGATGGCTTACCTCACGCCAAACAAACAAATTCAATTGCCAACATACTACAAACAAGTGGCAACAAAAAACTCTGTTATCTGCAAGACAAATTCTGCAGGCTTTGGGGTTCATGGCATCCTGCATTCTACTAATTCCATATGCAAGACTGCATATGAGGAAACTTCAGTGGTACCTAAAAAAGCTTATGGAGTCAACATTGTCACAGCCTGGAAACAATGATTCCTCTAATTCCCTGCCTGCAACAAGAGTCTCTTTGGTGGGCAGAGGCATGTCACCAAAACAAGGGATTATCATTCATTCTACCCCCTGCCACCCAAACCCTAACTACAGATGCATAAGACTATGCTTGGGGGGGCCCATCTGGCAGGGAGATGCATTCAGAGCAAATGGAGCCCAAACCAAATGCATCTACATATCAACCAGAAAGAAATGCTAGTGGTACAGAATGCTGTGACAGCCTTCAAGGACTTCTTTCATCCAGGACAACTACAGATAAACGGACAACACCACAGTTATGTGGTACATAAGCAGGGGGTTACCCACTCCTACCCCCTTTGCAGACTAGCCATGGCCTTGTGGAACACAGCCTTGACTTACCAAATACATCTTCAAGCTCAATTCCTGCCCGGAAAGCAAAATACTCTGGCAGACGACCTAAGCAGAAATCTTATGGACCCGCATGAATGGAAACTGGATCCACAAATCTTCAGCATGTTAACACAAAAATGGGGGAGCCCAGACATAGATCTATTTGCCTCTCCCCAAAACTATCAATTGGACAAATTCTGCACAAGAACTCATCACAAAAAAGCATTGAAATTGGATGCTCTATCCTTCAGCTGGAAAAACCTATCAGTCTATGCCTTTCCCCCTCTGCCAATACTCTCCAAGGTCTAACTAAAAGTCAGACAGGAAAAAACAAAAATGTTTCTAATTGCTTCGGACTGGCCTCGCCAACACTGGTACCCACTTCTAAGGAATATGTCACACCGTCCTCCGTGGTATGTGCCTCAGACACCTCACCTATTGTCTCAGCAGAACTGTCAAATTCTGCACACACAGCTCCAAACTCTGAATCTTGCAGCATGGCTAATCAACTAATTTCACCAACCACATCTCTCAGTAAACCTGTGATGGATGTCATTTTGGAGGCCAGAAGGCCTAGTACTAGAAAATCTTATGCTGATAAATGGAAGAGATTCTGTGCTTGGAACCAAGCACAAGAAATAGACACAGTAAAGCCCAATATTCCTCAGATTTTGTAATACTTAACTGAGATGCTTCATAAGGGCCTTTCTTTTTCTTCAATAAAAATCCATGCTTCTGCCATCTTGGCTCATTACAACACAGAGCCTTTCCTCTTTTCTCATCCCCTGCTAAAACAGTACCTCAGAGGGGCCAAAAATTTAAGATCTCCCAGGAGAGCGCCACCTCCTGCATGGGACCTCAGCTTTCTGCCGGAAAAACTCACCCTGCCTCCTTTTGAACCAGCAGCTGCTACTTCTTCTTCTTCTTTCGGCTGCTCCCGTTAGGGGTCGCCACAGCAGATCAACTGTTTCCATGTCTTCCTGTCCTCTGCATCTTGCTCTGTCGCACCAACCACTTGCATGTCCTCTCTCACCACATCCATAAACCTTATCTTAGGCCTTCCTCTTTTCCTTTTACCTGGCAGCTTCATCCTTAGCATCTTTTTCCCAATATACTCTGTATACCTCCTCAGCACATGTCCAAACCAACGTAATCTTGCCTCTTTGACTTTTTCTCCAAACCTTCCAACCTGGGCTGACCCTCTAATATACTTATTCCTAATCCTCAGATTTTGTAATACTTAACTGAGATGCTTCATAAGGGCCTTTCTTTTTCTTCAATAAAAATCCATGCTTCTGCCATCTTGGCTCATTACAACACAGAGCCTTTCCTCTTTTCTCATCCCCTGCTAAAACAGTACCTCAGAGGGGCCAAAAATTTAAGATCTCCCAGGAGAGCGCCACCTCCTGCTAACCTCCACCCTATCCTCGTCACACCCAGTGCAAATCTTAACATCTTCAACTCTGCCATGTCAAGCTCTGACTCCTGCCTTTTTGTCAATGCCACTGTCTCCAACCCATATAACATAGCTGGTCTCACTACCCTCTTGTAGACCTTCCCTTTCACTCTTACTGGTACTAGTCTGTCTCAAATCACTCCTGACACTCTTCTCCACCCACTCCATCCTGCCCGTACTCTCTTCTTCACCTCTCTTCCACACTCACCATTACTCTGAACTGTTGATCCCAAGTACTTAAACTCATCCACCTTCGCCACCTCTACTCCCTGCATCCTCACCATTCCTCTGTCCTCCCTCTCATTCACACACATATATTCTGTCTCAGTCCTGCTGACCTTCATTCCTCTTCTCTCTAGAGCATATCTCCACTTCTCCAGGGTCTTTTCCACCTGTTCCCTATTCTCACTACAGATCACAATGTCATCTGCAAACATCATAGTCCACGGGGACTCCTGTCTGATCTCATCTGTCAACCTGTCCATCACCATTGCAAATAAGAAAGGGCTCAGAGCTGATCCTTGATGTAATCCCACCTCCACCTTAAATGCATCCATCACTCCCACCGCAGACCTCACCGCTGTCACACTACCCTCATACATATCCTGTACCACTCTTACATACTTCTCTGACACTCCCGACTTCCTCATACAATACCACAACTCCTCTCTAGGCACCCTGTCATATGCTTTCTCTAAATCCACAAAGACACGATGCGACTCCTTCTGAACTTCTCTGTACTTCTCCATCAACACACTCAGAGCAAACATCGCATCTGTAGTGCTCTTTCCTGGCATTAAACCATACTGCTGATCACTAATCATCACCTCCCTTCTTAACCTAGCTTCCACTACTCTTTCCCATAACTTCATGCTGTGACTGATCAGATTAATCCCTCTGTAGTTACTACAGCTCTGCACATCACTCTTATTCTTAAAATTCGGTACCAAAACACTTTTTCTCCATTCCTCAGGCATCCTCTCTCTTTCCAAGATTTCATTAAACAATCCAGTTAAAAACTCCACTGCCATTTCATCTAAACACCTCCATGCTTCCACAGATATGTCATCTGGACCAACAGCCTTTCTGTTCTTCATAGCTATCCTTACTTCCTCCTTTGCTTATCCACTGCACTTCATGATTCACTATCCGCACATCAATTTTCTCTCCCTCTCATTCTCTTCGTTCATCCACCCCTCAAAGTACTCTTTCCATCTGCTCAACACACTCTCCTCGCTTGTGACTACGTTTCCCTCATTATCCTTTATCACCCTTACCTGTTGCACATCTTTACTAGCTCGGTCCCTCTGTCCAGCCAATCAGTACAGGTCCTTTTCTCCCTCCTTAGTGTCCAACCTTTTATACATCTCTCCATACACCTTATCCTTAGCCTTCGCCACCTGTCTCTTTGCCATGCACCTCAGCTCCTTATACGCTTGTCTACTTTCTTCATCTCTTTGACAATCCCACTTCTTCTTCGCCAACCTCTTTCTCTGCATACTCTCCTGTACTTCTTCATTCCACCACCAGGTCTCCTTGTCCTCTTTCCAGATGTCACACCAAGCACCTTTCTAGCCATCTCTCTTACTAGCTCTGCTGTATAGTTACCCCAGCTATTCAGTAACTCTTCACTGCCACCCAGTGCCTGACTTAACTCTTCCCTGAACATCACCTCACAATTACCCTTTTTCAATTTCCACCATTTGATCCTTGCTGCTGCCCTCACACTCATCCTCCTCTTCTTGATCACCAGTGTCATCCTACAAACCACCATCCTATGCTGCCTAACTACACATTCCCCTGCCACCACTTTACAGTCTCCAATCTCCTTCAGACTGGCCCTTCTACATAAGATACAATCCACCTGGGTGCATCTTCCTCCACTCTTATATGTCACCCTATGCTCCTCCCTCTTGTTAAAATACATATTCATCACAGCCATGTCCATCCTTTTCGCAAAATCCACTACCATCTGACCTTCTGCATTCCTTTGCTTAACACCATACATACCCATCACTTCCTCATCCCCTCTGTTCCCTTCACCAACATGCCCATTGAAATCTGTTGCAATCACCAGTCTCTCACCCTTGGGTACAGTCATCACCACTTCATCCAACTCACTCCAAAATTTTTCTTTCTCATCCATCACACACCCAACTTGTGGAGCATATGCACTAACAACATTCATCATTACACCATCAATTTCCAGCTTCATAAACATCACTTTATCCGACACTCTTTTCACCTCCAAAACACTCTTAGCATACTGTTCCTTCAGGATAATGCCTACGCCAGCCATTTCTCCTCACATCCACACCATGATAAAACAATTTGAAACTGCCTCCGATGCACCTAGCCTTGCTCCCCTTCCGTCTGATCTCTTGCACACAAAATATACCAACCTTCCTTTGGTCCATCATATTAGCTAGCTCTCTCCCTATACCAGTCATACTGCCAGCATTCAAAATTCTGTCACTCACTATCACAGTCCTAGCCTTTACCTGCCTTCGGGCATGCCTTCCCCCTCTTTTCCTCCTTTGGGCAACAGTAGTTCAATTTCCGCCAACACCCTGTTGACCAACAGTACTAGTGGCGGTCGTTGTTAACCCGGGCCTCAACCGATCCGGTATGTATTTTTGTACTGTTGTCTGCATGTATGATTTGGCAAAATTTTACACCGGATGCCCTTCCTGACGCAACCCTCCCCATTTATCCAGGCTTGGGACCGGCACAAAGAAATGCACTGGCTTGTGCATCCCCGAACCAGCAGCTACTGCGGATATAAAATTTCTTTCTTGGAAGACAGCCTTTCTTTTGGCCGTCACTTCAGCTAGAAGGGTTTCAGAACTACAGGCTCTCATGGCAGTGGAGCCTTTCATTATATTTTACCCAGACAGGGTGGCCCTCAGGACCAGTCCTTCTTTTATGCCTAAGGTGGTATCCAGTGTGGCTCTTAACCAGACCATTCACCTGACAACTTTTTTCCCAAATCCCCAGAACAAGGTTGAGCAGATTCTGCATTCATTTGATGTACACAGACAACTAAGATTCTACTTAAACAGGACAAAATCTCTAAGAAAGTCTGAGCAACTACAGATGGCATTTGCTGCAGGATCAGAGGGGAAGGCTATATCAAAGCAGACTATTTCTAAATGGATAAGCCATTGCATTCGTTTCTGCTACTTGCACCATGGTAAACCTGTGCCCAAGGGGATCAGATCCCATTCCACCAGGGCTGCCTCTACTTCAGCAGCTTTTCTCAGATGGATCCCTACCAGATACATTCTAGAAGCTGCTACTTGGAGATCAGTTCATACGTTCACAAAGCATTACCGTCTACCTCTCTCTTCTAAATCCAGGGCAGGCTTTGCCACTGCAGTCCTGCAGGGCCTTATAGCTGCTCCTAATGCTGTTTAGTTCCATCCTCCCATCCATAGCTTTGGGATTCTACCCAAATGTAATGACTGCAACAGTGAAACACAAAGAACATAGTACAGTTGTGTACACTTAGTAGATGTTCGAGTGTATTCATAGGTTCATAGGTTTATACTAGGCTATCTGCCCTAAGGCATTTATAAGCCTAGCCCAAATTTTTGTGGCTTACGCCACCCCTTATATGAAAAAATACTGTGCCCATTAGTTTGTTGTGCCTCTGTCCAGCAGTGACACAGAGATGATTCCCGGGGTGAACCTACGATCTCCCATCCACAGGTCTAGATTTCTCTTGAACAGAGTCAGCGAGGTGCTCTGCCTCACATGGACCGGGATTTTATTCCACAGCATAGGGAGTCTCTGAGTGATAAATCTATCCCTCCAGCACGTCCTATTTATATCCGTGCTAAGGTTTAAGTCGCTTGCTCTAGTGGTTTTGGTGGATTTGGATTTTTTGAGGTGGAGCATGTCCGTTAATTCTGGGTTGGACATGGCCTTGTATGTCAGGCACATGTCACCTCTGAGCAGATGGTATGCGACTGAATAGAGCTGGAGTTTCTTCAATCTGGCAGCATATGACAGATTTTGGAGTCCCTTTATCCTTTTGGTGAGGAACTTTTGGGGTCTCTCCAATTGCTGCAGATGTCGGGTGAGATACATCCCGAATGGGGCATTGTACTCGATCATTGGTCTGATAAGTGAAGAGTACAGGGGAACAATGACCTCACTAGATCTGGATGTGAATCCCTTCATGATCAGGTGGGCAATGTAGAAGGTCTTTCTAACCACGTTAGCAACGTGAGTGTCAAAAGAAAGGCCACTGTCAACCTGGGTCCCCAGGTCCCTGATAACCTCTTCTGTGCTTAGTGGATTGCCACCTATATGGTAGCTTGGGGTTACCTTGTTTTTCCCAAGGGTATGACTATACATTTTTTGGCGTTTAACTTCAGGCCATGGCTCTGGCACCAGCTATCTGTTTCCGTGAGTCCCTTCTGAAGGATATCCGTGTCCGATGCACTTTCCACTATGGCGCCCAGTTTGCAGTCGTCTGCAAACGTTGTCAGCCAAAGTCCTCCCATGTTGGCCTGTACTTCTGAGAAGTAGATGCCAAACAATAGGGGCCAAGGACCGAGCCCTGTGGGACACCACTTGTGACCGGCTTGGAGTCTGACACAGCCAGCAACTCTAACCCTGTGGGTTCTGTCCTTAAGCCAGTTTGCAACCCATCTTGTGACATATGGGTTTACATTTAAGCTGGTAAGTTTTTCTACAATACCCGAGTGGGGTATTGTGTCGAAAGCCTTTGCAAGGTCAAGGTAGGCTGTATGGACTGCCTTTCCCTCATCAATGGCCTTGGTGACTGTTTCGAAGAAGTCGACCAAGTTCAAAAGGCAGATCTTCCCTTGACAAAGCCAAACTGGGTCGGGTCCAATGTCTGCAAGTCCCCTATATCTTTGTTTATGAGCTCCATTATGATCCTCTCCATAGCTTTGCAGACTAGACTTGTTAAGCTTATGGGGCGATAATTACCAGGGTCCGTAGAGGCGCCGCCTTTGTGGAGTGGGACCACAGTTGCCGTACGCCACTCCTTGGGCACGTATCCTATGGTAAGGCTGAGATTAAACAGCTGCCTTATGTGCGGGTTTAATTCCTCATTTAGCTCGTGTAGCACACAGCCGGGGACACCATCCGGTCCCATTGATGCTGTGTTTTTAGCTTTAGAGAGAGCAGCTTTCACCTGCGCATTTGAGATGTCCGGGAGGCTACACTCGGCTGGGATAGTTATCTCTCCTTTAGGGGGGGGGGGTGAAGTTTGCACTGAACCTGTCTGCCAGTATGTTGGCAATGTCTGTGGGTTCAGTGATTTTTGGATCATTTTGGACTAATTCTGAGCATATCTGGGAGTTTCCACCCAGGTTCCTAACATAGCTGAAAAATGCCTTATGATTGTCCTTTGAATCCATGGCAATTTTTCTCTCAAAATTGGCCTTAGTTGATTTTATGAGTGCTCGTATTTTTTTACTAATAATGATCAGGGGTGACTTCCCTTTTATGGATTTTGTTCTATCATGTAATAGCTTTCTCCTCTTATTGTAAAGTTTGTTAATGGCTGGGGTCCACCAGACTGGACGATTGCCCTTTGTGGAAAGAGTCTTGGTTTTATTTGGGATTGCCTGATCCATGCAGTCCTGTTGTAGTCTGGGTTACCTACCCGCCAGCCCCCCTTCTACACCTTTTCTTTCCTTCACTATGCTCAAAAGCCTTTGTGGTGTATTTGCTTTTAGTTGAAGGTAAATGTTGTGTGTTCTAAAGTGCA
Organism: Protopterus annectens; assembly: GCF_019279795.1. NCBI lineage: Eukaryota > Metazoa > Chordata > Ceratodontiformes > Protopteridae > Protopterus > Protopterus annectens. The sequence continues at coordinate 1,178,338,385 of NC_056735.1, read as the reverse complement.
TTTATATATTTATAGTTTATATATATATATATATATATATATATATATATATATATTTTTTTTTTTTTTTTTTGCGCTCCCCATTTGAGGGCACCTGACATCTGGGGCAAGAAAAACAAAACTGATTAAAATGGTGTCGGCTGCATGTTTTATACCCCTGATGACCTGACGTCATGGAAGAGGAGACAGCAACCGATGTAGGACCCAAGACTTTGTTATTCAGGCCGAATTAGGGCAACCTGCCAGCAGATTACCCAAATGTAATGACTGCAACGGTGAATACACTCGAACATCTACATTTATAGTAAGTGTACACAACTGTACTGTACTGAATGTGCAGCCACCTTGGAAGTCCCCTGTACATATTTGTTTGCTTTCAGAAAAGTAATAAGAAACACTGCCTTAAATTTTGGGATTTGTTTTGTTGCAAGAGGGAAATGTGGTGGTAGTTGGGAAATATTAAAGCAATACCACCACTTTTTCTCATTATACAGTCGTTACAGATGTTATAGAGGGGGATGTAATTTCAAAATTGTTTATGGTTGGTTTAAGCCTTGTTGCCGTTATAGTGAGTATATCAGGCTTTTCTTTGGTATTTCAGGCATGTAGTGCAGTATTTTTTCTTATGCTTCTAATATTTATGGCAGCAAAGATTAGACTACCAGAGTGGGGGAATTGACTGTTGTGGGATTAGAGTAATGTGTGGAAGGGAATTGTGCTGATATTGGTTGTGGTAGGTTGGACTAGGATTAGTGTGAATGTCTCCTCCTAGGAGGATTTTAGTATATTGGGGTATTTCATTCTTGTTTTTCAGAGAGAATTTTTCCATCTAATTTTTATTTTGATTTGAGTTGAAATGGTCTTAATCAGTCCATATTTGTAGTAATGGGTGAGGTGCGTCGTTAAACAGGTTTGATACGATGTTCGGAGAGTGTAGGGAGGAAGTATGGATAAGTGGTTGGGGCAGAGTTGGAGATATTGAAAGGGATTAATCATGCTAAGATGAGAGATGGCTCACTAGGAGCAGAAGAGTAGAGGACAAATTGAGGAGTAGCCTGATTAAGTAAAGGGATCTGGATTGTATTAATGGCTTATATTGAGTAAGCAATCAAGAAGGAATCCAGAAGTTGTAGGGTGTTTAGTAGTGGTGGAGTCTGAAAGTTGGTGGTAGGTAGGAAGGAAGCATTTTCTATGAATGAAGAGAGGTCGTCATTTTCGTTTATTTTTCTGAAATGTAAGAAATAGAGGGGTTTAAAAGGCTAGAGTATGAGGCTGTAATTAAGATAGGAAGTAGTGAGGGTTTATTTGGGGAAGTAAGAGTTGAAATGTAGAATAATAGGAATTGTTGGTGAGGGGTCTGAGGATGAATGGATATAATGCAAAGCAGTATGGGAGGGAGAAATGTTGTTGGGAATGCTTGTAAATGTTAGATGCAAGTTGGGAAACATGAAAATAGAAGGAGGTGTGTTTGTATGATAGTAGTTAAGTTGTTTAGGAAGGGTTAGGGAGTGAGTGTCACAGAAGAAATGTGTACTTGGGAAGTATAATGGTGGAGTAAGAGATGATAGATTAGATTATGGGTAGGGTAGGGTAAGGGAAGGAAACGAAGCAGAGCATAGTGGACTTCCCACCCTCTGATTAGTTATTTCTGAGAGTTATCAGTTTATAGCCAGTACATTGCAATTAACATGGAGGCACAAGGTAGAACAGGTTTTCTTTCATTACTGAATAGAAACCAGGAAGCTAGGAAGACTAAGTAACTTGCGTATCCATTGTAATCTGTTGATCAAGAGAAAGGACAGTGGCCAACTTAGCAGCCCTTAGAGTACAAGGACTATGCCTTTTAGGGGAACGTCGCAACCACTTTTTCAACACAGAGCAGGAACATATTTGACTATTTAATGTTCAGAGACAGCAAGGCTCTTCATGTTAAACATGTTTATATTGCACAATACTCTTAGTGAAAACTTTGAGAGTTGGGTCTTGTGACAGAGCTCCTGCAGTACTGAGGTCAGGGATGGATGTAGTGACCTCAGATTCTGAAATGAAAGAAAAGAAAAACATACTACTAAACTGTAAAATAAGATGAGACAATAAATGGAAGAAGGCCCACAGTGAGTCAGAGCAACAGAATGTGGGGTATTATAAGAGTTGAGTTGAGTGATCAGTAAGAAAGTTTAAAGTAAGGTCAAAATAGAACAAAAATGCAAAGGTGCAGACCAGGACTGTACTGCGATACCCACATAGGCTAGATGTTCAATGAGAACAATATCAGTTCTGAGCTATTCATATAAAATCCAAAAATCAGGAAATCCACTTACGAAGCTCTAAAAAGTCCAAATAGTTTATTTCATAGTAAAAAATGAGGTAAGCGCTTTCACCCCTTAGGGCTTCTTCAAACCAAAAAACACTTAATTCACAAGAATCAGTTTATATAAACTAGTAGTACTAATCATGACATCATATCCTGCTATAAAACGAATAAATCTAAACACCTGATATTGACACTACATATATTATATCATAAAAAGAAGAACATATGTTATAAATTATAATAAATTAAGAAATATAAAAAAATATATGCGTGTTAAGGCTATAAATATATATTGATGTCATATACAAAAATAATTGTATGCATGATATCAAAATAAACTTTGTAAGATTGTATGACAAGGTAGAAAGGCAACTTGGTTAAAATTAATAAAAAATACAAGCTGTATATGCAAAGAGACAATGTATGCAAGGAGACAATATATACAAATAGCTAACATGGAACTCCATATAACATTGAGGCAAGATCATGATAAAACTCTCTTAAAAACATCTTGACTTATTACATGTTCAATGGCTAAAAAGAAAATATATAACTAAAACCCTAAGCCTTGACTAACAATTTCCTGTTTTGTAAAACCGGTTGGATGGGAATTTTATCATTCACACCTGGTTTCTGGTCAGCCCTTATTGTAATAAATCATTTGATTTCTGCTCTTTCTGTGTAATTCCTTATATCCCCCCCCTCTAATACTGGGTATATTTATTTGAATCACTTGAAATCTAAAATGATGCTGATCATTATCGTCTAAGACATGTTTGGATAAGGCATTCTTGGTGGATTTAATTCTTATGTTGTAAAGATGTTCTCTAATCCTCTCTCGTAAACACCTATCGGTTTTTCCCACATAAAACACGGGGCATGCTGTACACTGAGCTAAGTATACAACATGCTTTGACTGACAGGTTGCTGTAACATTAAGCTTAAAGCTCTTACATGTCACTGTGTGTATAAAAGAGTTTTCAGTGTTCAAAAATTCACAATAGTTACAGGCATTACATGCTGACGTGCCCGATTGATGGTAAATCTGCAGCACATCTAATGTTGTCCTTCAGATAACATAACAGTCTCTGTAAATTCATCATGTTCCTATATGTAAAGTGTGGTCTATCACCCACTATGTCTTTTAATTAGTACCCCCCAGTTCTTATAGAATACCTCTCTCACCCTATAGATATCTTGTGTGTAATTCAAGGATGACTTAACTACTGGATCACAGAAGTTCTTCAACTCACTTCCTTCAACCAGTCTACTTCTATCAGAAAAATAAGGGGGCACTATGTTTGTTCTCATTTGGGTTACACCCTCAAAACCTGCGACAACCTCACATAGATTATATGATCTATCTACCAATCTTTCCTGTAATTCATTAACTCACGTTCAAATCCATCTTCAGTTGGGTTCAGGCGTGATGCACTTATCGCCTGTCCTCTTACAATGTTCTTAAAAACGAACCTTGGGTGCATGCTCTCCCTATGTAAAAGGGAATTCTTCTAACAACTTTTTCTAAAGACACCCGTATTAAGCAACCCATTCTCCAGACATTCGCTATAAACATCCAGATAAGAAATCCATCTGAGCTCTCCATGGTGAAATTCAGAAAGCTTGTAAGTGAATTAATTTCTTCTAATAAATGTTGCAACCCAGTGTCAGTACCTGTCCATAAAAAGAAAATGTCATCCACGAAATGTGTATAAAATACAACATGCTCCTGAAAACTAGTCAAAGGGAACAATTTCTCCTTTTCCCAAATTACCATGAATAGGTTGGCGTAGCTATTGGCTCAAGAAGTGCCCATAGCCATGCCATCCTTTTGTATATCGGGTGTTCCATTAAACAAAAACACATTGTTTTCTAAAATGACTTCCAAAAAGGCAGACATCAAATCTATATGAGTTACAGTATGTTGTGTATTTTCTGTAAGGCGTCTATATATACCCTCCAAAGCTTCTTGGTTGGGTATAACATTAAATAATGATTGTACTTGTAGTGTCACCAGTTTAAAGGGGAGATCACACGAAAGTGTAGACATTCTATCATACAACATCAATAAAAACTGTTTGGTATCTTTTAAAATGTGTGGATACTTGTCTAAGACAGGTCTTAAGCATTTCTCCATGTACAAAGACGTAGGTTTGGTGACCCACCCTCTCCCTGCAACAATGGGTCTCATGGGGGGGTGGACAGGGTTTTTGTGGACTTTTGGAAGTCCTTGGATAACTGGAATCAATGGATTCTCAACAAAAAGAAACTGAAAAAGTTCCAAACTAATAATACCACTTTTAAGCAGATATTCCAACATATCAAAAATACGTAGGACCCTACCCTCTATGTCCTTTATGTCTGTGATCTGATAAAACTTCTCATCACTTAACATGGTAGTCATGGTATCCTGATATTGGAGTCTATCAATGACTACTACCAGTCCACCCTTTTCCGCAGGTCTAATTACTATATCCCTATCATCCCTGAGTCCATTCAGAGCCCTCCTTAAACTCGGTGACAGGTTGTGGAACCATCTTCTTTTCCTAGTCTCATTATCTAATTTGTATAGGTCATCCTCAACCATTTTAACAAAGGCATCCAATAACTGGTGAAGAACTGGTATATATGTGCTGAGCTTCTTAAACACAGGTCCCTGTTGAATTAAGGGTGTACCCCCATAATCCAGTTTCAGTTGTGCATTTCGCCCAAATAATTTAACATCTGTTACTAAGTCTGTAAGATTACTCTTAACTGATGGTATACAGGAAAGCCCTTTATTTATTGCTTGTAACTCTTCTTTAGGCAACACTCTATTGGATAAATTTCACTCTGTCTGGGACCCTCTCCCACATTTTCTTGAGAGTGGGGCCAGACTGTTCTTCTCCTGACACCTTGCGTTTTTGTCTTCCCCTGCTCATAGACCTGTTCCTCCCTCCCCTATATGTATCGTTGATGGGGAAAGGGGTATGGCCGGAAGCTCCAAGCTGTGTAGAGGGGTTAGGAATCTTTCTCCTAACAGAAGGTAAAGATTCAGTCACCCTTTCGGAATTGACATCAGTAATATCAGCAACTGGCTCTGTAGGTGGGTTACTATGGGTATCTTGCCTCATACTACTGCCCGGCATTCCTTGATTCAGTTGATTTGCCCTCTGTAAACCCATGGTGGTTCCAGACCCAGATGTATTCACTTCTAAATTAATCTCTGAGTCTCTCCACTGCGACAAAGCATTTAAATTAGCTTGTGTATTCATAACATCATTCGAGTTTCTAGTATTATTCTCTACAAATAGTGCATTTACATTGACTTCAGTACTATTATAACATCACTATTTAAATTAGCATTATTTCCAGAATTCCGCATAACATTCACTTGATTATGACCATTAACAAAGTTATTCTCTCGTCTTCCTTGCCCATTTGTTCTACCAAATTCTGTTCTGGGCCAAGTGAAGACGTGTCCATTTCTAAAATCTAAAATATCTCTTTGCAACTTATTATGCTTCTGTTCTATCCGTCTCTTTTCAAATAAGTAGACATTGTCTAGTAATTTTTCCATAAGTTTCTCTACAACAGCTGTAGGATATTTATTCAAAACAAACTGCTGCCTTATTTTTATTTTCTCACGTAGAGTTACTTCCTCGGGTTGGAAGAACTCGTTCAGCAAAGTCATGTACTTCACACTCACCTCAGTATTAATTTGCTGTCATTTATATAGCAGCTCTGGGTATAACACACCTGTAGTGGGCATTTTCAGTACCTTGAGGCCCCTCGGTATAATCCTTTTTTGTATACATGCCTCTAAATGTCTCTGTGTTTGAAGTTTCTTTAACTTCAAAAAGTCGCTCTTCATCTGCTCAAACTCATCATTGAGCCCACTTAGTTCATCTGTTGAAGCTAAATCCTCCATTCCGAGCTCTCTCACTTCATACGATAATAACGGATTCATCTCACTGGAAACGCATTCCATGAACCTCTTCAGGTCCCATGCACGCGATGATTGTTGCTCCGGGTTATAGGGTAGTTCCACAGACGGTAGGGTAGAATCAGTCATGTTCTCCTGGACGCAACTCACCAAAATACAGAATAAACAAATGACTGTTGCGACCGGGAAATAAACGCTCCTATAGCAAGTGCTGATGAATAAAATTAAAACAAAAATGCAAAGGAGCAGACCAGGACTGTACTGCGATACCCACATAGGCTAGATGTTCAATGAGAACAATATCAGTTCCGAGCTATTCATATAAAATCCAGAAATCAGGAAATCCACTCACTAAGCTCTAAAAAGTCCAAATAATTTGTTTCATTAAAAAATGAGGTAAGCCCTTTCACCCATTAGGGCTTCTTCAGACAAAAAGCACTTAATTCACAAGAATCATTTAAATACAAACTAGCAGTACTAATCATGACATCATATCTTGCTATAAAACGAATACATTTTCCCAGTCACAGAAGTCGTTTGTTTATAAGGTCAAAATAGGTTTAGCAGGAGGTATACTGTTAGAGAACCAATTTAATACATCGTGTAGAGCTGTTTAGAGCAAATCGTCAGAACGTAGCACTACACTGATTACCAAGTAAACATTCATTGGGATTCATCAGGAGTGTCAAATGACACCACACCAGTAAATTAAATTACATGCATGCACATTAAAGGGTACAGGTTAAACATACATAAAGCTTATCTACCTTGAATTAAATCAGTACAAATACAACACACTACCAAGGTTTCTTCGTTGTTCTACAGTCTTAGAACACATATAAATGTAATAACACATACTTGCAGTGTGAAGGAAGATGGTGACTGAGTAGAAGAGGGGATCAAAGTGAGGGGAGCTTTAACAGTACTATGTTCATCGTGTTACCCTGCTGCAGTCATCACGCTTGGGTTATCCTGTCGTCAGGCGGTCCCGCAGTCGGCTGGAATTCCAAAGTCTTGTTCCGGCGTTGGTTGCTGTCGCTTCTTCCCTGACGTCAGTGCGCCAGGGGTATATATAATGCAACTGACGCCATTTTCTCCAGTCTTTCTTGCCGCGCGGTGCCCGAAGCAGAAGCAGTTCGCAAGTGCCGGTCGGCCGACTACTGAGATTTTCGAATTCGAATTTCAGACCGAAGTCTTCTATAAAGCTAAGTACCCCGTTGGGGAAACTTTTCTTGCCTCAGACCGATGTCAGAAAAAGTTAACAATTGTATTTCTTGTGGGAAGCAAATACCTCATAAGGATTTTCATTCTTTTTGCATACCTTGCCTAGGCCCAGACCACGACATCACTAGTTGTCGTTTTTGTGCTAGGTTTAATAAGCGTACTATTAAAAGACGCTTTGATTTTGCACGACACTACTTCGGTAGGAAATTTAACTACACCATGCCGTCAGAGCAACCGACTACCGGCATGCACAAAAAACGCAAGGATAAGGACAGACAGCCCAGGCCCAAGCCAGATTCCGAGGCCTCTGCTGGTCCGGTCTCCGGTTCTCAGTGAGGCCCCGATGCAGCCCCTGACTACCGCAGATCTGGAACCCGAGACCGCTTCAGAAATTTTGACAATGTACCAGGCCGACGCAGCCATTTAGTTCAGGCCCTACCGACGACATTGCTGAAAAAGATGTCGGTGCTGCAGAAATGCCATCGGTTTCTGAAGGTGTTTTCAGACCGACGACGCTCACCATTAAATCGTATTCTAAAATGAAGACTCCTATTAAATCTAAACAGACTGCACTTCAGTCCCCTGTTCAAGGCCCCATGCCTAAGAAACAGATGCTCAAAATGGCTGAAGATTTGATCACTTTAATCAGGGGTTCCCAGCCCCCTCCTGACAAAAGGCCTAGACAAGAGGAAGATTATGCATTCTCTGAGCAAGTGTCCATTTCTTCAGACTCCTCTGAGGACCATGATTTCTCCTTCTCCCCTTATGAAGATTCTGATGCTGAGGATTCCATTCCCTCAGCTTCTCCTCCTGAAGACTACTCCTTTGGGGAAACTTTACACACTATGAGGGAACATTTTCACTGGGAAGGTCAGGACTACTCTGACTCGAAGAAAAGGCTCAGAGAGTTTCCCCCAACACAGACCACTTGCCATCCCACCAGTTTTAGACATTGTGGATGATGTTTACTTTGAATCCAGTTTTAACCCTGATTCTCTACCTCCTGCTCCGGCTAAGCCTGACAGATATTATAGAGTGCCTGACTACCACAAATTTCTTTACAAAAGCCCTGTTGCTGACCCAGAGACAATCTCCCAGGGTCCCAAGGGGGCTAAGGCTTCTATGGCTAAAAATCCTGTACCTTCTGAGAGGGATTCCAGAGCACTAGACAAGTGGGGGGAAAAAGTTTACACCTCAGCCACTCTAGCTATGAGGGCACTAAATTGCCAATTTCACATGCTTAAGTATCAGCAATTTCTAATCTCTCAGTTAAAGCAAAAAATGACCACTCTCCCTCAACAATCTGAATTGAAAGAAATGCAGGATCTGTTGCATGCCACTGAACAGGTGGGCAAACATACCTTACAATGTGGGTTTGATTCTTTGGAGGCCTCCTGCAGAGCAGCTGTCACTGGGACTGTTATACGTAGGCATGCTTGGTTAAAGGAACAAACTCTTCCTGATCATGTTAAGGCAAAACTTCTAGATGCTCCCTTACAGCAGGATGTTCTTTTTGGAGTTAAAGCAGAAGTCTTAAAGAAAATGGAGGATAAGGCAAAATCTATTTAGACAGTCAAAGATTTCCTACAGGTACAGCCCCCTCGCTTCAGCAGAAACTGGCCAACAAAAAATTGGTCCTTTCCAGCTACAGACAGACCACAGAGGGGTAAATACAGACGCCCAAGGGGCAGAGGACAACCACAAGCCCAGTGCAAACCTCGCCAATGGGGCACTGCAACACAGAAGGGAGGAGAAGACAGGTCCCAATCTACCAGAAGGCAAACTCAATGACTTGCACCTCATCTGGCCAAGCAACACTCTCTTGGCAGCCCCCTTGGGAGGAAAACTCGCACTTTTTTCAGACAAGAGGCACATTGTCACAAAGGACAAATGGGTCCTAGACATAATTTTACGAGGATACAAATTCCATTTTCACACCTTGCCAATGAAAAGAGGAATGCCAAACCTGCCACAATATCAATGGGCAGAGGCACAAAAGCAAATTACAGCTCTCATGGACATGAGCGCCATTCAACTGGTACCTACTCGAGAGCAAGGTCAAGGATTTTACTCAAGACTCTTTCTAGTGCCCAGAAAGGACAATGCCTGGAGACCAATTCTGGACCTTTCAGTTCTAAACACTTACATACAAGTACCCAAATTCAAGATGCTATCACTACAGCAGCTTCTTCCCATGTTGGGCAAGGAAGCATGGCTAGTAACGTTGGACCTCAAGGAGGCATACCTGCATGTCCCTATCAGACAAAGTTGCAGAAGATACCTCCGTTTCATTGCAGGTTCAACCCATTACCATTTCTCTGCACTGCCTTTGGCTTATCTACTGCGCCCAGAGTCTTCACAAAATGCCTGGCACCAGTAATTGCATACTGCAGACAAAGAGGAATTCAAATATACCCATACCTGGACGACTGCCTCATCCAAGCAGAAAGCAAGGACATTCTATTACATCATCTGGCTTTTGTGAAACATCTACTAAATTGCCTGGGGTACACAGTAAACGAAAAGAAGTCAAAACTAGTACCCTCACAAAATATGACATTCCTGGGTGCCAGCTTGAATACAATGGCCCAGAAGGCTTATCTGACACCAGACAAGCAACTACAACTGACTCAATATTTCAAAACAATGGCAACAAAGGCCCAATTAACTGCAAGAAAAATTCTGCAGGCCTTGGGCTTCATGGCATCTTGCATACTACTAATACCATTTGCAAAGCTGCATATGAGGAAATTACAGTGGTACCTAAAAAGCGTATGGTCTCAACACAACCACAGCTTGGGCACAATGATATCTCTCATTCCCTGCCTACAACAGGAGTTTCTATGGTGGTCATAGGCATGTCACCTCAACAAGGGGTCAGCATTTCACCTTGCCCCCAGCCAGGCAAACTATCACAACAGATGCATCAGATTACGCCTGGGGGGCTCACATGGCAGGACAGTGCTTTTAAGGTGTATGGACTGCAGATCAAAGGAATCTGCACATCAATCAAAAAGAGATGCTAGCTGTACAGAAAGCTCTGACAGCCTTCAAGGATCTGTTACATCCAGGACAACTGACAATAAAGATGGACAACACCACAGTAAAGTGGTACATAAACAAACAAGGGGGTACTCACTACTACCCTCTGTGCAGGCAAGCAATGACCTTATGGAACACCGCTCTGGCTTACCAAGTTCAGTTACAAGCTCAATTCCTGCCAGGACAGAAGAATACATTGGCAGACGACCTCAGCAGAAACATCATGGATCCCCACGAGTGGAAACTAGATCCACAAGTATTTACAATGATAACTCAAAAATGGAGCCTTCCAGACATAGACCTGTTTGCCAGCCCTCAAAACTATCAACTAACAAAATTTTGTACAAGGGCACTTCACCATCAAGCGTGGAAAGTGGACGACTCTCTTTCAGTTGGAAAACCTGACAGTATATGCCTTCCCCCCATTGCCTCTCCTCACAAAGGTACTTCTGAAAGTCAAAAAGGAGAGACCACGACTGATTCTCATAGCCCCAGACTGGCCACGCCAGCACTGGTACCCGCTATTGAGGAATATGGCCCATGGCCCACCATGGATATTACCACAAATTTCCCATTTACTCACACAACAAAACAATCAGATTCTTCACAGTCAGCTCAAAACCTTAAATCTGGCTGCATGGCAAATCAACTAAGCATCCAGCCAGCCCCTCTTTCCCAAGCAGTTATGGATGTTATTCTGGAAGCTAGGAGACCAAGCACCAGGAAGGCTTATTCGGACAAATGGAAAAGGTTTTGTGCCTGGAACCAATCTAAAGGCCAATACACAATTCAGCCTCACATGCCTCACATTCTACAGTATTTAACTGAGATGTTGCACAAAGGACTTTCTTTCTCTTCCATTAAAATCCATGCTTCAGCTATTTCGGCCCACTACAACACAGATCCACCCTTATTTTCACATCCACTTCTAAGGCAGTTCCTCAGAGGGGCAAAAAACATTAGACTACCCAGGAGAGCACCTACACCAACATGGGACCTCAATTTCGTTCTGGAAAAACTAACGCTACCTCCCTTTGAACCAGCTTTCTCTGCAGATCTTCAGTTCCTATCATGGAAGACTGCCCTGCTGCTAGCAATAACTTCAGCTAGAAGAGTCTGAGAGCTGCAGGCACTAATGGCAGTGGAACCTTTCCTCATTTTTCATCAAGACAGAGTTTCTCTACGAACTAATCCTTCCTTTATGCCTAAGGTGGTTTCCAGTGTGGCTTTAAATCAAACCATCCACTTACCCACCTTCTTCCCAAATCCACAGAACAAAGGTGAGAGACTCCTGCATTCCTTGGACATTCACAGGCAACTTTTACTACTTGGACAAAACTAAGGCTTTCAGAAAATCTGACCAGCTCTTTGTATCCTATGCTACAGCTTCTCAAGGGAAGGCTATATCAAAGCAAACTATTTCCAAATGGATAGGTCATTGCATACGTTTTTGCTATACCCATCATGGAAAACCAGTTCCTGCTACCATTAGGCCCCACTCTACCAGGGCAACAGCTACTTCTACAGCCTTTCTCAGGGGGGTTCCAACCAAGGAGATTTTGGAAGCTGCAACTTGGAGTTCAGTACACACCTTTACCAAACACTATCACTTACCACTTTACTCTAAGACCAGGGCGGGCTTTGCCACTGCAGTTCTGCAGGGCCTTCTAGCCTCCTCTAACCCTCTATGATACCTCCACCCATCCTTAGCTTTGGGATTCAACCCAAGTGTGATGACTGCAGCCGGGTAACACGATGAACATAGTACAGTTTTGTACCTAGCATAAATGTAGATGTTCGAGTGTACACCCTGCTGCAGTCCAGGTTACCCTCCCTCCATCCCCTCTGACCTACTCCCCTCTGACCTACTGGCTAAATCTCTTCAATACCTTCCTGATGTATTTGCTTATAGCTGAAGGGATTTTGTGTTTGTGCAAGTTTACTCAATTTGGTACTAATTACTGACCACCTTTTTGGGGGCACCTGACATCTGGGGCAAGAAAAACTGAAGAAAATGGCGTCGGTTGCATTATATATACCCCTGGCACACTGACGTCAGGGAAGAAGCGACAGCAACCAACGCGGGACCAAGACTTTGGAATTCCAGCCGACTGCGGGACCGCCTGACGACAGGATAACCCAAGTGTGATGACTGCAGCAGGGTGTACATTCGAACATCTACATTTATGGTAGGTACAAAACTGTACTTTATGTTACAGTGACCCTCCCACCCTCTGGTCAGTTAATTATGCAGAGCAATCCATTTATAGCCGGTACGGAGCAAGTTAAAGAAGCACAAGGTAGAACAAGTTTTTTTTTTCTTAATTTACTGAATGCAGAATTCAAGAAGCTAGGGAGACTAAGGAACTGACATAAAATTTGAAATGTATCGGTCAGGTTTAATTTTTTTTCCTCTGGTGCCATCTAACCAGTGTACATAATTGCATCATTGAAAGTAACAAAGTTTATGAATGCAGACTGTGGATTCTCCTGAATCGTAGATTCACTCAGATTACTTTTCTCCAACTCTTACAACCACTTTTGCTTTCCACTCGTTTTGTACCATATTGCTTCTCCTCCTCATACTGCACTTACTTTTCTTCCTCCTTTCACACCCCACATTAAGCTACATTTTACTTGTCTATCTGTAAATTATTACTAAACTCAAAAACACCCCAGTTTGATCTTTTCTCTGCAGCCATCATGCTATAAATACAGTAATTGTTACTGTATGTTGTTTTTGTATTCAGTAATTAGCCAGTTTAATCTTTTTTTTTTTTTTTTTTTTTTTTTTTATTTGTTAAAATGTTTTGTTCATGTAAGAAGTATTTAAACATCATGTAAATAAGCTAATGCACAATTATAAATTTGCATTATGTGTAACTTAAATGTGGAATGTTTCTCCCTGGTCCTCCACTGAAAATAGGTTTTGCCCAGTTGGATTTTTCCAAGTCAGCAAAGACAAATAAATAATAAATTTAAAAAATTAATTGCATATGACATAAAGCTTACCGGCATCTGGTAGTTGCAGGATGGTACTATTCCTTCTGTTACTTGGTTCTCTGTAAGACAACCACAGCAGGCTTTTTTAATTGCTTAAAGTGTTCCTACCATGCTGGTAATACTGCCTCCAGAGCTTCTGCTTCTTCATCAGTGTTGAAGATTTTGCATTGTTACATTCTCAGAATACTTCTGAAGATGTTAAAAACAGAAGTGTTAAATTCTCTCCTAGACATGAAAGTTGTTTTTGTCCCTTCTACAGCTCAGATGCTTAAAAGATTTGATGACCGGAAAAGCTGATTCGTCGGGTGACCCAAATCTCTCAAACTTCCTTTTTCAAGACAGATATTTTCTTTGCACCTTGGCTCCCTTTTTCAAAAAACAGTTTGAGCAGCAGGGTTCTTCCAAATAGGATTTTAAAACAGCAATGGCAAAGTGAAAAGGAAAGGCACTCATGACAAAGGACAGTCCACTAAATCAGAATGACTGCTTGCCTCTTTGGGATCGTCCTCCTACCCTGACCACCTCTGCCTGTCTATATATTGCTTTGTGGCACCAGATTGTTTCAGACATATGAGTTCTAAAAGGAATTCAGCAGGGGTACAGTTGACAGTGGAAGTTCTTCATTCCTTGTCAGCAGATTTCCTCCTTGCCCAGTAAACCAAGCCTCCCTGTTTTCTCCAGTTCTGCTTTGGGAGTTAAAGGATCAGTGCTTGCATCCCAAATGGGTAAAGGACCCCATGTTACTTCTTCCTTTACTAGCTGTCATGGAAAATATACCTGTCAACTGTCCAGATTTTTCCTCAAATGTTTCATTTACTCCTTGTGACGCCCGTGCACTGGCCCAGTAATCAAGGAGCCTCAATCCTCACCACTAACACCAGTAAGGTGCGTCCACATTGGGAAGGATAACAAATACACACACAGTAAAGTACAATTTCCCTTAAGAGCACACAGACATCGCAGTCAGTTTGGGGCTGGTTTCTCCCCTTTCTCTCCACATCCCCAATAAGACTCCCCACTAGCACAGCTATAGGGTCCAGATCTCAGCCTAGTGGTCAAGCTAAAACCTCAAGCATCCTCTCTGTCCAACCAGTGCTTTGTGCCCCTGCCCAAGTAGCTGATGCACACACACACACTTTAAGATACGAGTTATATACAAACACACAGATACTCCTAGGGAAGGCTGGCACAGGTTCTCCAGCTATGCCCCTTCCTGCCCACCAGCTGCTACCAACCACTAATATCAGCTACTAAAAAGGCCCTTACCAAAAGGTGTCCAATATTACTGTGTAATATTATTATCCAAATACTAAGTGTGACTGAGCAACAAGACTATTGGAGTGGCTTTGTATAGTATCACTATGAATGTGCAATGTACTCTAGAGCTTAAATTATCTCTACACAAAACAACTACAGTTCTAAATAAACTTAAACATAGAGCAAGAGCAGAGTACTGGTGAGTTGTTGTCAGCTTTAGATAAAATCCCAAATGCTCTCCTTTCTTTCTGTCCTTAAATTGATAACACAGTACTGCTTCACATTACATCATTCTTGACACTTCTCTGGTTTCACAGGCTAACAGAAACTCAAGAGTTGAACATATCTTTGATCGTGCATCTGGTCAGGAAACCATAGCAATTAAAGACATTATATATGTAAAATCTAGCAAGTAACTCTGTTCTCAAAACAATAGAAAGAATCTGCTGGTTCAGACATCCGTCATACAAGGCTTGACTTATCAGCTTTCTTCCAGCAGAGTGCACTGTTACGTTTTTGATGTTCAACATTTAACACAATTTTCTTCCATTTAAGAGAACAAGCCTGTGGTTTATATTAATATTTACAAATGACAAAATTATCTACAAAATTCTGTCTGGCTAGGCTAGCAGCCTTGACACTCCTCATAAAATGTGTAGTTTTCTAGGAAATCATTGAGGATTGAAGTAACTAAATATTAACAGACATACTGGTTTCAGACTTCATATCTTTCATAAAGTGCATGTGAACACAAAATCTTTTACTCCAGCAACTTTCAAGTTTGTAGGAGCAATATTTAAAAGTTGTCCCTGTTTTTTTTGGCCATTGTCCCCGTATCATTTTTGTCTTTGTCTAGACTTCTTGTACTAAGAGGTTAGGAGGTATAATGGTAAAGCTAAACTTAAAGGATACCTACCATCACATTGCTGTTGGCAAAGTTCAAACATTTCTTTTCTTTGTTAGGCTTACATTATCAGATGTTCTTCGTGTTTCACTGTTGCAGTCATTACATTTGGGTGATCTGCTGGCAGGTTGCCCTCAGTCGGCCTGAATAACAAAGTCTTGGGTTCTGAGTCGGTTGCTGTCCCTTCTTCCATGATGTCAGGTTGTCAGGGGTATAAAACATTCAGCCGACGCCATTTTCATCAGTTTTTCTTGCCACACGGTGCCTGAAGCAGAAGCAGTTCGCAAGTGCCGGTCGGCTGACTCCTGAAATTTTCGTTTTCGAGTTTCAGTACCGAAGTCTTCAACCTAAAGCTAAGTACCCCGTTGAAGAAACTTTTCTTGCTCCTTACCGATGTCAGTAGAAGTTAATAATTGTATTACTTGTGGGAAGCAAATACCTCATAAGGATTTTCATTTGTACTGTATTCCTTGCCTAGGCCCTGACCACAACGTGCCTTGCTGTCGGTTTTGTGCTAAATTTATTAAACGTCTGTATATTTTTGCATCTAAATATTTTGGCTCAAGATTTAATTATCCAGAAATGTTGTCAGTTAGCAATCTGACTACCGGAATACACAAAAAATGCAAAGAAAAAGACAGAGACAGACCGTCGAGGTCCAAAACCAACGACAAAACTTCTCCTAAGCCATTCGCCGGTTCGCTGGTACTCAGTGAGGCACTTTCGCAGCCCCTGATGCCCGCTACTTTTGATTTGCAAGCCTCTACTGAGACCCATTTGGAGTCTGGTATGCCGCGAGACACTTAAGTATTGAACCAGCGGATGTCTCTACCTTAGATGGGCCCAGAGCCGTTGAGCAGGCACCGGCTTCTGAGGGTGTTTTCAGGCCTACAGATTTGTATAGTAAACCAACACCGTCTTCAAAACCTAAAGCAAAATCAAATTCTGTGTCTAAGAAAAAAACAACACTTGGGCCACGTGCACAGGCCCCTATGCCTAAAAAACAAATGATCAAAATGGCTGAGGATTTAATTAATTTGATCAGGGGTTCCCATCCCCCTCCTGCTAAGAGGCCTAGGCAAGGCACTGATTATGAATCATCAGATCAGGTTTCCATTTCTTCTGATCAGGAATGATCTATTCCACCTTATGAGGACTCTGATGCAGAAGACTCCATCCCTTCTGCTTCTCCTCCTGAGGATTTTTCTTTTGGAGAAACTTTGCATACCCTAAGGGAGCATTTTCACTGCAAGAGTCAGGATTTTTCAGAATCTAAAAAGAGGCTTAGGGATTTCCTTCTTCCTCAGCATAGGCCTTTGGCTATACCACCTGTTCTAGACATTGTTGTTGATGTTTTCTCAGAATCCAGCATGGCTCCTGATTCCCTGCCTCCAGCTCTTAGTAAGCCAGACAGGTATTACAGGGTTCCTGACTCCCACAAATTCCTTTTTAAAAACCCTACTGCTGACCCTGAAACCATTTCTCAGGGTCCCAAGGCTTTTAAGGCTTCTACTGCTAAAAATCCTACCCCTTCTGATATAGACTCCAGGGCGCTGGATAGATGGGGTAAGAAGGTTTACACATCTGCAACCTTGGCAATCAGGGCTTTAAACTGTCAATTTCATATGCTTAAATAGCAGCATGTCATGGGCTTATTTAAACAGAAAATTATGTTGATTTCCGACTGTGTGGAAAATAGAGTTACGGGATTTATTGCATTCAGCTGAACAAGTTGGAAAGTATACTTTACAATGTGGTTTTGATTCCTTGGAGGCCTCTTGCAGGGTCGCTGTAACTGGATCTGTGATAAGAAGGCATGCTTGGCTCAAGTAGCAAAATCTGCCTAATCATGTTAAAGCAAAATTGTTGGATGCTCCTTTACAACAGGACAGTCTATTTGGTAATAAGGCAGAAGAAGTTTTGAAAAAGATGGAAGACAAAGCTAAATCTATGCAAACTGTAAAAGATTTTCTACAAGTGCAGCCAGTACCCACCAGAGCCGCTCAGGTCAAACCCAGACACTCCAAAGGCTCCAGGTTTCAATCACAAGGAACTTACAGAACAAAACAATGGGGTGCCTCCACCTCCAAATCTGGAATTAGCAAGGCACCTCCCTACTGTAAACTGTCTCAATGACTTTCCAATGCCATCACCAAGCACTTATCTTTTGTCAGTCCCTTTGGGGGGAAAACTGGCACTTCATGCATGAAATTGGCATCTAATGACCCAGGACAAGTGGGTTTTAGATATATTATCCCAGGGATATAGATTTAATTTCCACACATTGCCAATCCCAAACTGATGGCTGGATCTGCCTCCAAATCAGTGGGCAGAGGCCCACAAACAAGTTATGTCCCTCATGAATATGGGGGGGGGGCTATTCAACCTGTACCAGAAAAGGAAAAGGGACAAGGTTTTATATTCAAGACTTTTCCTGGTACCCAGAAAAGACGAGTCATGGCGTCCAATTCTGGACTTATCCATTCTAAATACATTCCTGGACATTCCAAAATTCAAGATGCTGACTCTACAACAGTTACTGCCTATGCTAGGCAAGGATGCCTAGTTGGTAACTCTAGACTTAAAAGAGGCTTACCTGCATATCCCAATCAGGGAATCTTGCAGAAGATACCTCCGCTTCAAAGCAGGCTATTTGCATTACCAGTTCTCTGCACAGCCCTTTGGCTTATCTACTACGCCCAGGGTCTTCACAAAGTGCCTGGCACGAGTAATTGCATTTTGCAGACAAAGAAACATTCAAATTTATCTTTATCTGGACGATTGTCTAATTCAGGCAGAAAACAAGGACACTCTTCTCCAGCATCTGGTGTTTGTAAAAAGGCTTCTAACTTGTCTAGGGTACACCATAAACGAAAAGAAATCACAACTGGTACCCTGTCAAATAATTACATTCCTGGGTGCAAGCTTGAATACAACTGCCCAGATAACTTACCTCATGCCAGAAAAACAAATTCAGTTGATGACTTACTTCAAACAAGTGGCCGCAAACGCCCAGCTGTCTGCAAGACAAATTCTGCAGGCCTTGGGGTTCATGGCTTCCTGCATTCTACTAATTCCATATGCAAGACTGCATATGAGGAAACTTCAATGGTACCTAAAAAGTTTATGGAGTCAACATTATCACAACCTGGAAACAATGATTCTTATCATTCCTTGCCTGCAGCAGGAGTTCCTATGGTGGGCAGAGGCCTGTCACCAAAACAAGGGACTGTCATTCATTCCACCGCCTGCCACCCAAACCCTGACTACAAGCGCATCAGATTATGCTTGGGGGGGTGGGGGCATCTGGCAGGGAGATGCATTCAGGGCGAATGGAGCCCAAATCAAATGCACCTACATATCAACCAGAAAGAAATGCTAGCTGTACAGAATGCTCTGACAGCCTTCAAGGACTTTCTTCATCCAGGGCAACTACTGATAAAGACGGACAACACCACAGTTATGTGGTACATAAACAAGCGGGGGGTATCCATTCCTACCCCCTTTGCAGACTAGCCATGGCTTTGTGGAACACAGCCTTGACTTACCAAATACATCAACAAGCTCAATTCCTGCCAGGAAAGCAAAATACTCTGGCAGACAAACTAAGCTGAAATCTTGTGGACCCACATGAATGGAAACTGGATCCACAAATCTTCAGCATGTTGACAGGAAAATGGGGGACCCCAGACATAGATCTTTTTGCCTCCCCCCAAAACTATCAGTTGGACAAATTCTGCACAAGAATCCATCACAAAAAAGTTTGGAAAGTGGATGCCCTATCCTTCAGCTGGAAAAACCTACCAGTCTATGCCTTTCCCCCTCTGCCTCTGCTCTCCAAGGTTTTACTAAAAGTCAGACAAGAAAAACCGAAGATGATTCTGATTGCTCTACGCAGCATGTCACACCTTCCTCCATGGTACCTGCCTCAGACACCTTATCTACTGTCTCAGCAGAACTATCAAATTCTGCACACTCCGCTCCAAACTCTGAATCTTGCAGCATGGCTAATCAACTAATTTCACCGGTTATACCTCTCACTAAACCTCTGATGGATGTCATTTTGGAGGCTAGAAGGCCTAGTACTAGCAAATCCTTTGCTGATAAATGGAAAAGATTCTGTGCATGGAACCAAGCACAAGGAATAAACACAACAATGCCCAATATTCCTCAGATTCTGCAATATTTAACTAAGATGCTTCACAAGGGGCCTGTCTTTTTCTTCTATAAAAATCCATGCGTCTGCCATTTCGGCTCATTACAACACAGAGCCTCCTCTCTTTTCTCTTCCCCTGCTAAAGCAGTACCTCAGAGAGGCCAACAATTTGAGACCTCCCAGGAGAGCACCAACTCCTGCATGGGACCTCAATTTTGTGCTGGAAAAACTCACCCTACCTCCTTTTGAACCAGCTGCTACTGCAGACATAAAATGTCTCTCTTGGAAGACAGCTTTCCTTGTAGCAGTCACTTCAGCTAGAAGGATTTCAGAACTACAGGTGCTCATGGCAGTGGAACCTTTCATTATCTTTTACCTGGACAGGGTGGCTCTCAGGACCCATCCATCCTTTATTCCTACAGTAGTATCTAGTGTGGCTCTTAATCAGACCATTCATCTGCCAACTTTTTTCCCAAATCCATAGAACAAGGGGGAGCGGATTCTGCATTCATTGGATGTACACCGACAACTAAGATTCTACTTAAACAGGACAAAATCTCTAAGAAAATCTGAGCAATTACTGGTGACATTTGCTGCAGGGGCAGAGGGGAAGGCTATTTCAAAGCAGACTATTTCAAAATGGATAAGCCATTGTATTCGTTTCTGCTACATGCACCATGGTAAACCTGTTCCCAAGGGGATCAGATCCCACTCCACCAGGGCTGCATCTACTTCTTCAGCCTTTCTCAGAGGGGTTCCTACCAGAGACATTATAGAAGCTGCTACTTGGAGCTCAGTTCATATGTTCACCAAACATTACCATTTACCTCTCTTCTCTAAATCCAGAGCAGGCTTTGCCACTGCTGTCCTGCAGGGCCTTATAGCTGCTCCTAATGCTGTATAATTCCATCCTCCCAACCATAGCTTTGGGATTCTACCTAAATGTAATGACTGCAACAGTGAAACACGAAGAACATAGTACAGTTGGGTACACTTACCATAAATGTAGATGTTCGAGTGTATTCACTGTTGCAGTCCTGGTTACCCACCCGCCAGCCCCCTATTTCTCTCTTATTATACCTCTTCTTTCTTTTACTATGATCAAAAGCCTTTTTGGTGTATTTGCTTTTATTTGGAATACATTTGTGTGTATATATATATATATATATATATATATATATATATACATATATATATATATATATATATATATATATATATATATATATATATATATACATACATTTATATATATATATATATATATATACACACACACACACACACATATATATATATATATATATATATATATATATATATATATAGATATTTTGCTTCCCATTTGGGGGGCAAATGACATCTGGGGCAAGAAAAACTGATGAAAATGGCGTCGGCTGCATGTTTTATACCCCTGATGTCATGGAAAAAGGGACAGCAATCGACGCAGGACCCAAGACTTTGTTATTCTGGCTGACTGAGGGCAACCTGCCAGCAGATTACCCAAATGGTAATGACTGCAACAGTGAATACACTGTAACATCTACATTTATGGTAAGTGTACACAACTGTACTTTCTCTGTCTTACGATTTGGGCTACTATCTGCTCCAGCTGTATTCACAAAGTGTCTGGCTCTAATAATTGCTTGTTGTAGACTTAGAGGCATTCATATTTTTGTCATGTTTACAGACTCTCTTTTTTCCCAGATGTCCTTCAAGGATGCATCTGCAGTCATCACATATGGGTTGTCCTGCCTCAGGCAGCCCTTCGGTCGGACGGATTCCAAAGTCTGGGTCTGGCCTCGGCTGATGTCGCACTATGTCCTTCAAGGATGCATCTGCAGTCCTTACAAATGGGTTGTCCTGTCGTCAGGCAGCCCTTCGGTCGGCCGGATTCCAAAGTCTGGGTCTGGCCTCGGCTGGTGTCGCACTTCACCCGACGTCATAGCTGCAGTTCTTCGGGTATAAAGGCATCAGCCGACGCCATTTTCCTCAGTCTTTCTTGCCGCGTGGCGCCCGAAGCAGAAGCTGTTCACAAGTGCCGGTCGGTCAGAACCAGAGATTACTACTACCGAATACGACTACGAAGACTTCTAAAAAGCTAAGTACCCCGTTGGGGACTCTTTCTTGCCTCAGCCGATGTCAGAAAAAGTGAATAACTGTTTAACTTGTGGGAAACAAATACCTCATAAAGATTTCCACTCTTACTGCTTACCCTGTTTAGGCCCAGACCACGACGTAGCAGCTTGTCTAGCCTGTGCTTCTTTTAACCGGCGGACGCTTAGACGTTGGTCTGAATTTGCTGAGGAGTTTTTCGGCTCCGATTTCGCTTATATTATGCCGTCGGATCCTCTGACTACGCAAATGTCTAAAAAGCGCAAGGAAAAGGACCGACACTCGCGGTCCGCAGCTTCGGCTGAAACCGCGGTTAAGCAAACCGCGAGTGTCTCGGTTTCGGCTGAAACTGAGCAAGCGGTTCTTCCTTCAGCTGAAAACTTACCTTTTACCGAGGCCTTTTCCAACCTGGTGGAATCGGCTTCAGAAAACCCACCTGCTGTTGCAGTTTCTCAGGAATTAAATGACACTATTCCCTTGGATATTTCAACCCCTGTACGTGGAGCTGCTAGGCCTCCTGCAGCCATG
Source organism: Protopterus annectens (assembly GCF_019279795.1). NCBI lineage: Eukaryota > Metazoa > Chordata > Ceratodontiformes > Protopteridae > Protopterus > Protopterus annectens. The sequence continues at coordinate 1,178,315,917 of NC_056735.1, read as the reverse complement.
TCCATTAAGGCCTTTGCCAGGGCTAAAGCAGCTAAAACTACTAAGACTGTGCCTGCTAAGACCCCCACTCACAGGCCCAGCTCTAGTTCTCAAATGCTTAGTTTAGCAGAGGATCTCATTTCTTTAATCCGGGGATCCCAGCCTCAACCAGACAGGGCCTCTCAGCCACCTCCAGAGAAGAGGCCTAGAGCAGAGCCCCCTCAGCCACTTTCTTCAGATGATTCCTCTGATGATTCAGTTGATTCCGACCCTCCAGAGGCTCCTTTCTCCCCTTATGAAGACTCTGATGCTGAAGAGTCCATCCCTTCAGCCTCTCCGCCTGAGGAATTTTCCTTTGGGGAGACCCTGCATGCTATGAGGGAACAATTTCAGTGGCAGGGCCAGGATTTTTCAGACTCCAGAAAAAGGCTTAGAACCTTTCTGCATTTACCACAACATAGGCCTTTAGCCATTCCTCCAGTTCTATCTGTTGTAGATGATGCATTTAATGATGCTTGTACTGCTCCTGATTCTCTACCTCCGGCCCCTGCTAAGCCTGATAGATACTACAGGGTCCCGGACACACATTACTATTTGTATAAGGCTCCTTTTGCAGATCCCGAGACTATCTCCCAAGGACCCAAGGCTGTAGCAGCTACTTCTACTAGAACCCCCTCCCCTCAGAAAGGGAATCCAGATCCTTAGAGAGATGGGGTAAAAAAGTTTACACTTCTGCTACTCTTTCAGCTAGGGCCTTGAACTGTCAATTTCACATGATCCAGTATCAAGAATTTATGCTAGACCAGTTAACCAAAAAACTGTCCTCTGATGAATCACTAGATAAAAAATCTGTTCAGGAAATGGTACATAACATTCAGCAAGTCAGTAACCATTCCTTAAAATGCGGCTATGATGCACTGGAGGCTTCCTTTAGATCAGCCATGACTGGCACAGTTATCAGAAGGCATGCATGGTTAAAAGAGCAGGCCTTACCAGACCATGTCAAGTCCAAACTGTTAGATGCTCCTATGGATAAGATCAATTTGTTTGGCTCTCCTGCACAACAGGTGCTGAAGAAGATGGAAGAGAAGGTAAAATCTGTCCAAACGGTAAAAGATTTCTTACAGGTCCAACCGCCAAGGTTCAGCAGGAATTGGCCCTCCAAGAATTGGTCCTTTCCAGACTCATCCAGAGCTCAGAGGGGCAGGAATAGGCGTTCAAGAGGCAGAAACCAATCCACGGGTGCCTACAGGGGACGCCAGTGGCAGAGTAACAACCAGCGAAGTGCAGCCACGGACACAGCCACCACCACACCTACAGGACAATCACATTGACTTGGCTCTGGCACCGCCTACCAGGGAGCAACTAGAAGCACCTTTAGGCGGGAAGCTAGCCTTATTTTCAATAAACTGGCATTGCATCACAAGAGACAAGTGGATTTTACAGACAATAGACCAAGGCTACAGGTTTCACTTCCATACTCTACCAGGGAAGAGAGGAATGCCAAACCTACCTCCAAATCAAAAGGCAGAAGCTCTAAAACAAATATCCCAATTATTACAGATGAGAGCTGTGGAAAAGGTACCATCTATGGAGCAAGGAAAAGGATTTTACTCCAGACTCTTCCTGGTACCAAGAAAAGAGAGCAAATGGAGACCTCTTCTCGACCTGTCCGCTTTAAACACATTCCTCATTGTTCCGAAATTCAAAATGCTGACTCTACAGCAGCTTCTTCCCATGCTGGGCAAGGAGTCTTGGCTGGTAACTCTAGATCTCAAGGAGGCATACCTGCACGTCCCCATACGACCAAATTGCAGAAGATACCTCAGATTTCTTGCAGGATCAGAGCATTATCAATTCTCAGCATTGCCCTTTGGCTTATCTACTGCGCCCAGAGTATTCACGAAATGCCTGGCATCAGTAATTGCTCATTGCAGGCTTCAGGGAATCCAAATCTACCCCTACCTGGACGACTGCCTGATACAAGCGGACAACAAAAACAAGCTAGCAGAAGACTTACAAAGGGTCATTTACCTGCTACAAGCCCTGGGATACACAGTCAATATAAAAAAGTCAAAACTGTTACCATCCCAGAGAATAACCTTTTTGGGTGCAGAGTTGGACACATCACAGCAAATGGCATTCCTGAGAAGTAGAAAAAGAGGAGCAGCTACCTCTCTACTTCTTGGCATTAACAAAGCAGAACCATCTGACAGCAAGAAAAGTACTGCAAGCCTTGGGCTACATGGCATCCTGCATAATATTGGTTCCTCATGCCAGACTGCATATGAGAAAACTACAGTGGTACCTAAGGAATTTATGGTCTCAACACAAGCACAGCTTAGAAGCCCAGATTCCAATTATTCCATGTCTGAAGCAAGAATTCCTATGGTGGGCTCAGGCTTGTCAATCAAACACAGGATTGCCCTTCCACAGTACTCAACCAAGCCAAACCATCACGACGGACGCCTCAGACCTCGGTTGGGGGGCACACATGCTGGACAAGTGCATACAAGGCTTATGGACTCAAGACCAGCTGCACCTACACATAAATCTAAAAGAAATGCTGGCAGTAAAACTGGCAATTCAGGCATTCAGACCATTCCTCAAACAAGGTCTATTGATGATAAGGACAGACAACACCACAGTTATGTGGTATATCAACAAGCAGGGAGGCACACATTCGTATCCTCTTTGCCGGATGGCACTGGACCTCTGGAATGTGGCCCTGAGCTACAACATTCAGTTAAAAGCAATTTTTGTACCAGGAAAAGAAAACATTCTAGCAGACATATTAAGCAGGACTACCACGGATGCCCACGAATGGATGCTGCATCCGGACATCTTCAAAACCATTACAAGAAAATGGGGGCTTCCAGAAATAGACTTATTTGCATCCCCACGCAATCACCAGCTAAAGAAATTCTGCACAAGGACGTCCCACCCACTTGCTTGGAAGGTGGACTCCCTATCCTTCAGTTGGAAAAACCTGACAGCATATGCATTCCCACCACTTCCTTTGATGCACAAGGTGCTATTGAAGATCAAAGAGGACCGTCCGAGGATCATTCTGATAGCTCCAGACTGGCCAAGGCAACATTGGTACCCATTACTGAGGAGCATGTCTCGGGAACAAATATGGCCACTACCCCTGATTCCCTTGCTGTTAACACAGAACAACTACAACATTCTGCATCCAAACCTGAAAACTCTGCAGCTGACTGCCTGGAACATTGCATAAGACCAATTAACCCTAATTTATCCCAAAGGGTTAAAGACATTATCCTTGAGGCTCAGACCCTCAACAAGAAAAAATTATTCAGCAAAATGGAAAAGATATCTCATTTGGAGTACTGCAAAAGGAGAAGATGTGTCACTGGTAAACATAGCCAACATTCTGGAATACTTGGCAGAGCTCTTCCACACAGGCCTGTCCTATTCCTCCATCAAGATTCATGCATCAGCTATTTCAGCAGAATACGACTTGGATCCTCCTGTCTTCTCACATCTTCTGCTCAGACAGTTTCTGAGAGGAATTAAAAATGTAAAGCCTCCTAGAAAGCCACCATTACCAGCATGGGACTTGAACTTTGTGCTAGAAAAATTGACACTTCCTCCTTTCGAACCAGCAGCAACAGCAGAATTACAATACTTATCATGGAAGACTGCCTTCCTGCTGGCAATCACTTCAGCAAGAAGGGTATCTGAACTTCAGGCATTAATGGCAGTACAACCCTTCCTGATCTTCCATCAAGATAGAGTGTCCATGAGAACAAATCCTTCCTTTATGCCTAAGGTGGTCTTTAGAGTTTCTTTGAATCAGGCTATCCACCTACCTACATTCTTCCCCAACCCACAGAACAGGGGAGAAAGACTGCTGCATACCTTGGATGTACATAGACAATTACGCTACTACCTGGACAGGACCAAGGGCAATAGAAAAACTGACCAGCTACTGGTAGCATATGCAACAGGAAGGGAAGGAAAAGCAATTTCAAAACAGACAATCTCCAAGTGGATAGGAAATTGCATCAGATTTTGTTACTCCTACCATGGAAAGAAAACTCCAGAGAACATCAGGCCTCACTCTACAAGGGCTACAGCCACTACCACAGCCTTCTTACGAGGAGTGGCTACCAAGGACATTTTAGAGGCTGCTACTTGGAGCTCCGTGCATACATTTGCCAAGCATTATAATTTGCCTTTATACTCTAGATCCCGAGCAGGTTTTGCCACTGCTGTTTTGCAAGGGATCCTAACTACACCATAACTTTATTTTTCCACCTCCCCCAGTTTGTCTATGGTATTCTACCCATTTGTAAGGACTGCAGATGCATCCTTGAAGGACATAGTACAGTTTTGTACCTACCATAAATGTAGATGTCCGATAGGAATGCATCTGCAGTCAGGATTACCCACCCGCCTTCCCCTCTGTGGTGCTCCTAGGGTATTTGCCCATCTTATAGCTAGCTGGGGGGATCTATTATGGTGTATTTGTTTGTATATATGTACATACATGCTTATTTTTTGTGGTTGCTCTCTACTATTTGGAATCATTGGCATTTATCCAAATTTAGCCTTCCAAGAGGGCACCTGGCATCTGGGGCAAGAAACACTGAGGAAAATGGCGTCGACGGATGCCTTTATACCCGAAGAACTGCAGCTATGACGTCAGGTGAAGTGCGACACCAGCCGAGGCCAGACCCAGACTTTGGAATCCGGCCGACCGAAGGGCTGCCTGACGACAGGACAACCCATTTGTAAGGACTGCAGATGCATTCCTATCGGACATCTACATTTATGGTAGGTACAAAACTGTACTTTCCCCGACGTCAGAGCGTTTGGGGTATAAAAGCATCAGCCGACGCCATTTTCCTCTGTCTTTCTTGCCGCGTGGTGCCCGAAGCAGAAGCAGTTCGCAAGTGCCGGTCGGCCAGCTCCTGTGATTCAGCTACCGAAGACTTCGAAAAAGCTAAGTACCCCATTGGGGACTCTTTCTTGCCTCAGCCGATGTCAGATAAAGTTAATAATTGTTTAACTTGTGGGAAACAAATATCTCATAAGGATTTCCACTCTTACTGCCTCCCCTGCCTAGTTGTTGAAAGTCCTTAGCAAGTGGTCAGAATCTTCTGTTTGGTTTGGGTGTTCACGAAAACTTACAGAAATCTTCCCTCATCCCTTCTCATACAGTTCTTTTCCTGGGATGTCTGTTAAGATTCTGCCATGGGAAGATCTTTTTATTACTCCATAGTAAAGATGTTCCAAAAGTTCTTCCTGAGGTTTGCCAATCAGAACCCACATACCTGCCAGGGAATTTTTCAGGATTTTAGGGTACATGGCTTCTATGATACTCATGTTTCCCCAGCCCAAGTTCAGTTGAGGAAAATTCCATTGATATTAATCATTTATCTTTTCATATCACTTAACTGGGATTTGTAAGGAAGGAGGTTCTGTGATGGGCTGATCAAATCTCCTACAGTTCAGATTTCCCTTTCTGCCTCTTTTGTCACAACAGTTGCTTCAGACTTGGCTTGAGGAGCAGTTTCCAAATGTGTGAAACAAACTTGACAGACAAAAGCAGGTAAATGTCAGAGATGATGGCAAAAAAAATTGCTTTGAAGCCCGTATATCATGTGTTATTTCACAGGCAACAGTCTGGGAGGTATTAAACCTCACTCCCTTTGTAGAGTTGCAGTGATAGCTCAGTTTGACTCTTCAAGCTTCATCATGCATTTCATCAGAGCAAATCTTTGTAGCAGACAACCTAAGAGGGACCAGGACAGACTCAAAATGTAATCTTCACCCTGGGTTCGTCCGTGATTTGATCCAGCTGTGGCAAACACATCAAGTACATCTGTTTGCTTCCTGTCAGAACAAAGAATTTCTTCTTCAAGGTTCATTGCAAGCAGACCTGGAAAACAGATGCCTTCTCTTTCCCATTGATGGGAATGTACCATATGGGTTCATAGGTAGTTACTAGGTCATTGACCGGAAAGTCTTTATAAGCCTAGCTATGTGTACCTAATACAGTACTAGAGAAACCCAATATAAAGGATCTAGCCTAAACTCGAGATCTTAGTTAGCAAAGACTGCCCATATCTAGGAGGGTTGTAGGTGAAATCCCCGGCAGGAATTTATGGCTTTCCATCCAGTCATCCAGGCTAGACCTAAACAGGGTCATAGAGGGCCTCTGATGTGAATGGTAGCTTATTCCAGAGGAGTGGCAACTTGTGAGAGACATAGCTGTCTCTCCAGCAGGTCCTGTTTATGTCGCAGGTCAGGTTAAGGTCCATGGAGTGGGTGACCCATGTTCCATTTGGCTTGTGGATGTGCAGCATTTCCTATTAGATTTCAATCTGAGATTGCTCTGTAGGCCAGGCGCAAGTCTCCTCTAAGTAGTCTGTACACTACTTAGTACAGTGACAGTAACTTCAATCTGTCAGTGTGTGACATGTGCTGGAGTCCCTGAATTTTCTTGGTTAGAAATCTCTGAGGTCTCTACAGTTGCTTGGTAAGGTACATACCAAAGGGACCATTGTACTCGGTTATTGGCCTGATGATGGTCTAGTACAGAGGAGTTATGACCTCTGTCGCTCTTGAGGCAATGCCTTTGCTAATGAGGTGTGCAACGTAGAATGCCTTTCTTATCACAGTAGACACATAGTGGTCAAAGGCTACATTCAGCTTGAATTCCCAAGTCTCTCACTACTAAGTTGTTACCTAGGGGGTACTATTATTTATATGATAGTCTGCAGGGATATCGTTTTTACCAAAGGAGATGATGTTGCATTTTTCTAGCACTGAGTTTGACTAAATGGCTTTGGCACCAGTCATTGGTTTGTTTAAGTCCCTCTTGAAGTATATTGACATTGTTTGGGAATTCAGTGTTTGCACCTAATTTGCAGTCATCAGCAAACTTAGTAAGCCACAGCCCCTCTGTTTTGGTCTGAATTTCTGAGAAGTATATTCCAAACAATAGGAGGGCCAGCACTGACCCCTGTGGAACCCCACTGGTGACAGGTCTGCTGACTGAGGTAAGGTCCCCAACTATGTCCGAGTGTGATCTGTCGGTGAGCCAGTCAGCAACCTACCTGATGGCATAAAGGCTGATTGTTTATCAATGATGCCCAAATGTGGGATTGTATCGAAGGCCTCGGCTAAGTCAAGGTAGGCTGTGTGCACAGATTTGCCTTTGTCTATGGCTGTGTTGACGTTTTTGAAGAAGTCCACCAGATTTAACAGGCATGCCTTTGACAAAATCAGACTGTGTGAGATCCAAAGGTTTGTAGATCACCTGTATCCTTATTTATAAGGTCCGTGATGAGTCATTCTGTGGCCTTACAGGTAAGGCTGGTTAAGCTTATGGGTCTATAATTTCCAGGGTCTGTTGCTGTACCAATTTTATCAAGGGGGTTGACTGTTTCTGTTTTCCATTCAGCAGGGACAAAACCAGTACTTGGGCTATGGTTGAAGTGCGTACCTAATGGACTTGCTAAACCATGTTTTAGACCATTTAAAACGCAACCTGGGATGCCATCAAGTCCCATAGAGGCTGTGCTTTTGGCCTTAGAGAGCATTAATGACTTGCTGTGTGGGGAGGCAAGGGGGGGGGGGATATTCACCACACCTGTCAGCTAACATGTTAGCTATTTTCACAGGATCAGCATGTGTGATACCATCCACATCTAGTTCAGCACAAGTCTGGGTCCTACCTTTTAGGTTATGGATGTAGCTGAAGAATGCCTTATGGTTATTGTGATGCCCACCACTGCTACCATTATGTGATAGCAACCAGTATGTGTTGTCCTCAGGTTGGACCAGTAATCAAGGAGCCTGAATTCTCACCACTGACACTGGAGAGGTCATGAACTTGGAATACAAATGAATACTCTCAGTATTTTCAGATTCAGACCTCTGGCATCAAGCACCATTTCCCTTAAGAACACACCGGGCACACACTCAGCCCCGGAGTCTGCATGTGTCTATATTTGTCACACTCCAGGTCCCCAATAAGACTTCCCACTGGTACAGCTGTAGGGTTAAGTCCTTGGCCGAGTGTCCAAGTCAAGTCCTCCAGCAGCCTCTCTGTAAACACAGTGCTTCGTGTCCCTGCCACAAGTAGCTGACACCCACCTTGAGAGAGATTTGAATTTTCACACACACACCTGGGAAATGCTGGCACAGATGTACCTGCTCTGCCCCATTCTGCCCAGAGTATGTGGTAGTTATCACTGCCATCAGACACTTCACAATCAGCTACTCTAAGGCCCTTAACAAAGAGTGTCCAATTATACTGTGTAATATTAATACCAATACAAATAGTAGTAGTTCACCAAGACAGCTAGGCCTTCTGGCGTGGCCCACACAGTGTCACCAAATAAATATAAGTACTCTCAAAGATTAGATACTTTCTACAAGGATCAGCCACAGTAAAAGTTTTAAATATATTTAATAATAATTAATAAAGTACGTGAAAGTACTGAAGATATATTCACAGTAGACCACAGAGTTCAGGTCACAGGAAATATTGAAAAGAACATTGATGGACACACTGAAAGAAAAACAATATCTAAACTAAGTTTCACTATATTTCTGACTGAATCTAAGAGAATTTTACTGTTTCCTTGTTAAATTACTTACTACTGCAAGGCAAGGTGCTGTGGGTGACAGTCTTTCTAGTTGAGCTTCCCAAGCAGAGTACTCAATCCTCTGAGATTTCTCTTTCTAATATCTAAAATATAATTTCCTAGAGGGCTGGCAGAATGACCTCATCTGGGCATCTGACTCTAGGTTCTCACAGTAATCCCCTTTGAAGCTGAGGCAGGAAGCTAGCACAGCCAGCCACAGTACACATCCAAATGTTTATGGCAGTGCCTGGGGCCTTCCCCCCGGTTCTACTTAGCACCGTGGGGTGCCTATTGATGGTTTAACAGCTCATTTACATTTCCCTTGTATTTCTTAAAGTTAATCTCTGCTGTGCCAGTATCCTGTATGAAAACATATGCATTTAATTCAACTACAGTAATACATGTACATTATCTTCATTTCAGCAGGGTGCACTGTTGATACATTTCAACAAAAGCAAAGCTCACAAATACATTTTCAGCACAAGATTCTATACAAAATCAGTTTGATATACAAATGGCATACAGTTCTAATACATTTGTAACACAAGCATCTTGTGTAAATTAGTTTGATATTCAAAGACATATCATTCTTTACTCCAGTTGGCTATGCTGGTACTTGCCCATATCATCGCAGTTATCCTTAGCTATGGTTGCTACATTTTTTTTAAGTTGCCCTTAGAGGATTTTACAAGTTGTCTTATTTGTCTGTTCTAACAGAAGAGGGTGTTCAAGTGCGCTGGGACCTTTCTTTTTTATTCTTAGACAGTAACTTCTTCCTCTTGTTGTACAACGTATTAATGCTAGGTGTACACCAGGGAGGCTTGTTTTTTTCCTTGAGGATCTATTTTTGATCATATCAGGTACAGTTGTGTCAATACATTTGCATACGTGCTTGTACAGGACATTTGTGTATACCTTAGTATAGTTGTCAATGCCATGTGTAGGAACAGGAGCTTGAAATGTATTTATGCCAACCCTTAGGAGGCTGTAATTAACTCTAGTGACATTTTTTAGCCTGATTTCATCTAAGAAGGTTTAGCTGTTATAGCTACTTCAAATGTGGCTGATTTGTGATCAGATTTTACCAGAGAGGTTCCTATACTTGTGGTGGTGCAACAGTCATCCCATGTTGTTGAGGACCAGGTCAAGAATATTTGAGCCCCTTGTAGGGTTGCATACTATTTGTTCTAGGGCATTAGTGTTGAAGTCCAGGAACCTTTGTGTGTTTCCCAGTCAATGAAGGGATAGTTAAATTTGCCCGTGACTAGAGTGTTTGGTTTTAGTTTGATTCAAGTAGGTACAAATAAGCAGTGTGTGTATCTTGGTCCATTGAAGGGGACCTATACGAATGATAACCTGATGGGTGGGGTTCTTACCAATAGTTAGTTGAACTTGGAGTAACTCCATGGAGATTTCCTGTCTAACCAATCTAGAGGTGCATTTATCTTTGATGAAGATAGATACTCCTCCTCATTAGGTTCTCACACATTCATTCTGCAGTCTGAAAGTGTGGAAAGCATTGTAGCCTTGCAAGGCCGGGGTACTCTCTGCAGCCCTAAACCAAGGTTCTGCGACTGCACAGACGTCAACATCCTCCAGGGAAGGAGTGCTTCCAGAGAGTGTAGTTTCTGATGTAAACTCCTAGCATTTAGCAGCATAACCCTTAATTTATTTGAGAGTGATATTTTCAAGTCGGAATGTTTGTTCTTGAGATCTTGCCTAAAAAAGGCACTATGTGGGAAGCAAGTACCTTAGTCATTAACCAAAAGCCATGACACTAGAAACTAAGCCAATTGTTGAAGTCAATCATTTTTTGTTTATATTGTGATATCATCCTTGGTGAGGGTAGAATGCTGCTCAAGGCTAGGAACGTACCTGCCTGGAACACACATTCAGAGAGCTCAGTCATGTCTGTCTTCATATAGTCCAGTAAGGTACATCTCAAGTCATTCACAGCAACATGAACTGTGACTCTCTTTCATAACGGTACTTATCGATAGACTTGAGTGTGGATCCTGGCACCCAATAGACAGGTGACCGTAACTTTCTCCTTGTCCAGCCTGGTGAGTGGAACATCTGTGCGTCTCACAGAGGAGTCCCCTATGACTAAAAAATTTGGTTTAGGTGTGCTTTGCCTTGGGGGATTACTTAGTGAGACATTGATTATTGTGTTTTTAAGTGTATTGATAGTTGTAGGTGCTGTATTAGGTGTAGCGTGTTTGTATTTTGAAGGTCTCTGGTGTAATAGGTAGGTTTCTGCTGAGTACCTCTGCATATGGTGGTTTATGTGTTGAGTGCATGGTTTGCGTAGGAGGTGCAGTATGTGGGCTGAAAACCTGTTCAGTATTACTGATGTTCTTTGTGTTTCACTGTTGCAGTCATCACATTTGGGTTATCCCTGCCAGGGTCGTCCTCAGTCTGCCCGAATACCAGAGGTTTAGTATTTCTGCGTTGTTTGCTGTTGATTCAGGGCTGACTGCAGGTCATCAGTAGTATAAAGTAAGACAGCCGACGCCATTACATCAGTCTTTCTTGCCGAGGAGCCCGAAGCAGAAGCAGTTCGCACGAGTGCAGGTTGGCTGCTACCTGAGTTTCATTTTCCGAATTGAAGTTGAAGTCTTCTAAAGCTAAGTACCCCATTGGGGATCCTTTTTTCCTGCTCTAACCGATGTCAAAAAAAGTTAATTGTTTTGCCTGTGGAAAGCAAATACCACACCGAGACTTTTCATTCTTACTGCGTCACTTGCTTTGGCCCAGACCACAATGTCCCCTGCTGTCGCTTTTGTGCTTTGTTCAATGCCAGAACTATACGTCGTCGGGTCCTTATTGTAGCTAGATATTTTCACTCTCGGTCCTCGATTTCCGATATGGATTCGGTAAGCCATCTGACATCAGAACTTCCGAAAAAACATAAGGATAAAGAGAGAGAGAGACCTCACAGGTCCAAACCTTCCGATGACGCTTCCGTTAGGCTTGCAGTCAGTTCTCCAGTCCTCAGTGAGGTGCTTTCGCAGCCCCTGATGCCCACTTCTGTGGATTCGTAGGCCACTACCGAGACCCTTTCAGATTCTGGTATGCCACAAAACTCTTCATCGACTAAGGATCCTGTGGATGTCCTTCAAGGATGCATCTGCAGTCCTAACAAATGGGTTGTCCTGCCTCAGGCAGCCCTTCGGTCGGCCGGATTCCAAAGTCTGGGTCTGGCCTCGGCTGATGTCGCACTTCTCCCGACGTCATAGCTGCAGTTCAGCGGGTATAAAGGCATCAGCCGACGCCATTTTCCTCAGTCTTTCTTGCCGCGTGGCGCCCGAAGCAGAAGCTGTTCGCAAGTGCCGGTCGGTCAGAACCAGAGATTGCTACTACCAAGACTTCTAAAAGCTAAGTACCCGTTGGGGACTCTTTCTTGCCTCAGCCGATGTCAGAAAAAGTGAATAACTGTTTAACTTGTGGGAAACAAATACCTCATAAAGATTTCCACTCTTACTGCCTACCTTGTTTAGGCCCAGACCACGACGTAGCAGCTTGTCTAGCCTATGCTTCCTTCAACCGACGAACACTTAGACGTCGGTCGGAGTTTGCAGAGGAGGTTTTCGGCTCCGCTTTTGCTTATAACATGCCGTGGGAGACTCCGACTTCACAATTAGCTAAAAAGCGTAAGGAAAAGGACCGACACTCGCGGTCTGCGGTTTCGGCTGAAACCGCGGTTAAGCCAACCGCGAGTGCATCTGTTTCGGCCGAAACCGAGTCCGCGGTTCTTCCTTCGGCCGAAAGCATGCCTCCTACAACCGACCTCATCCAGCATGGCTGAATCTGCTACGGAAATTCCACCTGCTCTTACAGGTTCTCAGGATTTATCAGATACTATCCCCTTAGCTATATCTACTCCTGCACGTGGAGCCGCTAGGCCCCCTGCATCCATGTCAATTAAGGCTTTTGCCAGGGCTAAAGCAGCTAAATCAACAAAGACTGTGCCTGCTAAAACCCCTTCTCACAGGCCTAGCTCTAGTACTCAAATGCTTAGTCTAGCAGAGGATCTCATTTCTTTGATCAGGGGATCCCAGCCTCACCCTGACAGGGCCTCTCAACCCCCTCCAGAGAAGAGGCCTAGAGCAGGGCCCCCTGAGCCAGTTTCTACTGATTACTCCTCTGATGATACAAATCCCCCAGAAGGCCCTTATTCTCCATATGAGGACTCAGATGCAGAAGACTCCATCCCTTCTGCCTCTCCTCCTGAGGAATTTTCTTTTAGGGAAACCCTGCATGCTATGAGAGAACAATTTCAATGGCAGGGCCAGGATTTTTCAGACTCTAGGAAAAGGCTTAGGACCTTTTTACATTTGCCACAGCATAGGCCTTTAGCCATTCCTCCAGTACTTACAGTTGTGGATGATGCATTTAATGATGCTTGTACTGCTCCTGACTCTCTCCCTCCGGCCCCTGCTAAGCCCGACAGATACTACAGGGTTCCGGACACACATTATCACTTGTATAAGGCTCCTATTGCAGATGCTGAAACTATTTCACAGGGCCCGAAAGCTGTAGCAGCTGCCTCTACCAAAAAGCCCGTGCCCTCTGAAAGAGAATCTAGGGCTTTAGAGATGGGGTAAAAAAGTGTATACTTCTGCTACTCTTTCGGCCAGGGCCTTAAACTGTCAATTCCACATGATTCAATATCAGGAATTCCTGTTAGATCAGCTAACTAAAAAACTGTCCTCACCTGAGCCTTTAGACCGTAAGTCCCTTCAGGATTTGGTACATAACACTCAGCAGGTCAGTAATCATTCCTTAAAATGCGGCTATGATGCACTGGAGGCTTCCTTTAGATCAGCTATGACTGGTACAGTGATCAGAAGGCATGCATGGTTAAAAGAACAATCCTTACCAGACCATGTAAAGTCCAAGCTTCTAGATGCTCCCATGGAAAAGCACAGTTTGTTTGGTTCCCCTGCACAGCAAGTGTTAAAGAAGGTGGAAGAAAAAGCTAAATCTGTCCAGACAGTCAAGGATTTCTTACAGGTCCAGCCTCCGAGGTTTAGTAGGAACTGGCCTTCCAAGAATTGGTCCTTTCCAGACACCACCAGAGCACAGAGAAGCAGAAATAGACACCCAAGAGGCAGAGGTCAATCCAGAGGTGCCTACAGGGGACGTCAGTGGCAGCCTAACAGCCAGAGAAGTACTGCCACAGATCCAGCCACTACCACTTCCACAGGACAATCACAGTGACTTGGCTCTGAAACTGCCTACCAGGGAACAACTAGAAGCACCCTTAGGCGGAAAGTTAGCCTTATTTTCAGTAAATTGGCATTACATTACAGGAGACAAATGGATTTTGCAGACAATAGACGAAGGCTACAGGTTTCACTTCCATACTCTTCCAAGGAAGAGAGGAATGCCAAACCTACCTCCAAACCAAAAGACAACCGCTCTACAGCAAATAGACCACTTACTAAGGATGAGAGCTATAGAAAAGGTACCGACTATGGAACAAGGACAAGGATTTTATTCCAGGCTTTTCCTGGTACCAAGAAAGGAAAACCAATGGAGACCTACCCTCGACCTGTCCACTCTGAACACATATCTTATTGTTCCAAAATTCAAGATGCTGACCCTACAGCAACTTCTTCCCATGCTGGGCAAGGAGTCTTGGCTGGTGACTCTGGATCTCAAGGATGCATTCCTGCACGTCCCCATACGACCAAATTGCAGAAGATACCTCAGATTTCTTGCAGGATCAGAGCATTATCAATTCTCAGCATTGCCTTTTGGCTTATCTACTGCGCCCAGAGTATTCACGAAATGCCTGGCATCAGTAATTGCTCATTACAGGCTTCAGGGAATTCAAATTTATCCATACCTGGACGACTGCCTGTTACAAGTGGACAGCAAAGACAAATTAACAAAAGATTTGAAAAAGGTTATTCACCTACTACAAGCCCTGGGATACACACAGTCAACACAAAAAAGTCCAGGCTGATCCCATCCCAAAGGATAACTTTCTTGGGTGCAGAACTGGACACATCAAACCAGATGGCATTCCTCACAGCAGAAAAGCAGAAGCAACTACCACCTTATTTCATGGCATTAACAGCACAGAACCAGCTTACAGCAAGGAAAATCCTGCAAGCCCTGGGTTACATGGCATCCTGCATAATATTGATTCCACATGCCAGACTACATATGAGGAAGTTGCAATGGTACCTGAGGAATTTATGGTCTCAGCACAAGCACAGCCTAGAAACCCAAATTCCCACAGGCCTCACCCAAACCAGACTATCACCACGGACGTCTCAGACCTCGGTTGGGGGGCACACATGGTGGACAAGTGCATACAAGGCTTATGGACTCAAGACCAGATGAACCTACACATAAATCAAAAAGAGATGCTGGCAGTAAAGCAGGCAATTCAGACATTCAGACCGTTTCTTCAACAGGGTCATTTGCTGATAAGGACGGACAACACCACAGTTATGTGGTATATCAACAAACAGGGAGGCACACATTCATATCCTCTATGCCGGATGGCAATGGACCTCTGGAATGTGGCCCTGAACCTCAACATTCAGCTCCAGGCCATATTTGTGCCAGGAAAAGAAAATATTCTAGCAGACATCTTAAGCAGAACTACCACGGATGCCCACGAATGGATGCTGCATCCAGACATCTTCAAATCCATGACAGGGAAATGGGGACTACCAGAAATAGACCTGTTCGCATCCCCACACAACCACCAGTTGAAAAAATTCTGCACAAGGACATACCACCCACTTGCTTGGAAGGTGGACTCCCTATCCTTCAGTTGGGAGATCCTGACAGCATATGCATTCCCACCTGACAGCATATGCATTCCCACCTCTCCCTTTGATGCACAAAGTGCTACTGAAGATCAAAGAAGATCACCCAAGGATCATCTTGATAGCTCCAGACTGGCCGAGGCAACATTGGTACCCGCTACTAAGGAGTATGTCTCGGGAACACGCATGGCCTCTACCCCTACTACCTCTGCTGCTAACACACAACAACTTCAAAATCCTGCATCCAAACTTGAAAACACTGCAGCTAGCTGCTTGGAACATTACATAAGACAACATAACCCAGATTTATCTCAAAGGGTTAAAGACATTATCTTGGAGGTGCGCAGACCCTCAACAAGGAAAACTTATTCAGCAAAATGGAAAAGATATCTCATTTGGAGTACAACAAAAGGAGTAGATGCATCATTGGCAAACATAGCTAACATCCTGGAATATCTAGCAGAGCTTTTCCACAATGGCCTGTCTTACTCCTCCATTAAGATTCATGCATCAGCAATTTCAGCACAATACAACATGGATCCTCCAGTCTTTTCTCAACCTCTTCTCAGGCAGTTTCTGAGAGGAATTAGAAATGTAAAGCCACCAAGGAAACCACCATTGCCTACATGGGACTTGAACTTTGTGTTAGAAAAGTTGACACTTCCCCCTTTTGAACCAGCAGCAACAGCAGAATTACAGTACTTCTCTTGGAAAACTGCATTCCTGCTTGCAATCACTTCAGCTAGAAGGGTTTCTGAATTACAGGCATTAATGGCAGTACAACCCTTCCTTATCTTCCATCAGGATAGAGTGTCCATGAGAACTAATCCTACCTTTATGCCAAAAGTGGTCTCCAGGGTATCTTTAAACCAAGCAATACACCTACCAACATTCTTCCCCAACCCGCAGAACAGGGGGGAAAGATTACTGCATACCTTGGATGTGCACAGACAATTGCGCTACTACTTGGACAGAACCAAGAACAATAGGAAAACTGACCAGCTTCTGGTAGCATATGCAACAGGAATGGAAGGAAAAGCAATTTCCAAACAATCAATCTCAAAATGGATAGGAAATTGCATTAGATTTTGTTACTCTTTTCATGGAAAGGCAACTCCAGAAAACATCAGACCTCACTCCACAAGGGCTACAGCCACTACTACAGCTTTCTTACGAGGAGTGGCTACCAAAGACATTTTAGAGGCTGCTACTTGGAGCTCCGTGCATACATTTGCCAAGCATTATAATCTACCTTTATACTCCAGATCCCGAGCAGGGTTTGCCACTGCTGTTTTGCAAGGGATCTTTACACCATAAACTCTTAGTGCCTCCTTAGTGCCTCCTCCCCCAGTTTGGCTATGGTATTCTACCCATTTGTTAGGACTGCAGATGCATCCTTGAAGGACATAGTACAGTTTTGTACCTACCATAAATGTAGATGTCCGAGAGGTATGCATCTGCAGTCAGGATTACCCACCCTCCTTCCCCTCTGTGGTACTCCTAGGGTATTTGCCCATCTTGTAGCTAGCTGGGGGAATCTATTATGGTGTATTTGTTTGTATATATGTATATACATGTTTATTTCTATTTGCTCTCTATTGTTTGGAAACATTTGCATTTATCCAAATCTAGCCTTCCTAGAGGGCACCTGGCATCTGGGGCAAGAAACACTGAGGAAAATGGCGTCGGCTGATGCCTTTATACCCGCTGAACTGCAGCTATGACGTCGGGTGAAGTGCGACATCAGCCGAGGCCAGACCCAGACTTTGGAATCCGGCCGACCGAAGGGCTGCCTGAGGCAGGACAACCCATTTGTTAGGACTGCAGATGCATACCTCTCGGACATCTACATTTATGGTAGGTACAAAACTGTACTTTATCTCTACCTTGGATAGGTCCAGAGCCACTGAGCAGGCACCAGCTTCTGAGGAAGTACTTCACACTACCGATTCTCGACTTCTTGCGTGTCTTCTGTTCTTTCGAAAACTACCGAGTTTCTAAGGCCCAGGGTATGAACCACACCCAAGAAACCAATGACTCCATCTCAGGCATCTGTTTCCTTGCCCCAGTCTCAAATGCTTAAAATGGTGGAAGACGTTATAATGTTGATCAGAGGAAGCCAAGCTACCCCTTCCAAAAGAAAAAGAGATTTGTCCCCCGTAGTCTTATCTGAACAGGAGTCCGATGACTCCGATGCCTCTGTATATGAAGACATGCAACCCTCCTCTGCTTATGAGGATTCTGATGCAGAAGAATCCATTCTTTCAGCCTCTCCACCTGAAGATTTTTCCTTTGGGAAACCCTTAATAGTTTAAGAGAGCATTTCCAATGGGAATGTCAGGACTACCCTCAGTCTAAAAAGAGACTCAGGGATTTTTTAGATCTTCCACAGCACAGACCCATGGCCATTCCTCCTGTCCTGGATGTTGTGGATGATGTTTTCATGGAATCTAGTTTAACTCCTGACAGCTACCTTCCTGCTCCCAGGAAACCTGACAGGTATTACAGAGCCCCTTACTCTCTCACACATTTCTTTTCAAAAATCCTACTGCTGACCCAGAGGTTATCTCTCAAGGTCCTAAAGGAATTAAAGCAACTTCTGCTAAGAATCCCTCCCCCTCAGATAGGGATTCCTGAGCATTAGACAGATGGGGAAAAAAAGTGTACACCTCTGCTACTCTTGTGATTAGAGCACTAAATTTTCAGTTCCATATGCTAAAATTCCAGCAGCATACCATGGAACTCCTCAAAAAAAATATCAACTTTTCCTGTTTGTGCAGAAAATAGAGTTGCAAGACTTAATGCATTCTACAAGTCAAGTAACTAAGCAGACCTTACACTGTGGTTTTGATGCCCTAGAAGCAACTTGCAGGGCAGCAGTCACCGGTTCTGTCCTTAGAAGGCATGCTTGGCTTAAAGAACAGCCCTTGCCAGACCTTGTCAGATCTAAATTATTGGATGCATCCTTGCACAAAGACAACTTATTTGGCACCAAGGCAGAGAAGGTCTTAAAAAAGATGGAAGAAAAAGCTAAATCTGTGCAGACAGTTAAGGATTTCCTGCAGGTGCAGCCACCCAGGTTCAGTAGGCATTGCCCCCTCCAAACACTGGTCCTTTCCTGCCCCCTTCAGGTCAGTTCAGCCCAGACCCGGGAGAAGCAGACCCCCCAGACAACAGCCACAGGGAATGCAGAGATCAAAGCAATGGAGTACCTCCACTTCTAAACCAGGGAGTGCAAAGCCACCCCCTCATGGTAAGAACTCGCAATGACTCAACACTTCCACCCACTCCCTCTGTCCACCTGCACTTGCCCCTGGGAGGAAAACTCTCCTTCCACGCAAGCACCTGGGCCACCATTACCAATGACCACTGGGTCCTCAACAGTGTCCCAGGGATACATATTTTCTTTACACACTCTACCAGTCCCAAAGGGTTCCCAGATCTACCGCCAAACCAGTGGACAGAGGCCAAAAAGCACGTCCTTCCCTGCTCGCCATGAGGACAATAGAGCATGTTCCTGCAGAACAGATAGGCCAAGGTTTCTACTTCAGGCTCCTCCTGGTACCCAGGAAAGAGGGCACCTGGCACCCTAGTCTTGATTTATCCATTCTAAACACCTTCCTGGTGATACCAAAATTCAAACTGCTCACCCTTCAATGCTCTCCAAGGATGCCTGGCTAGCCACCCTAGACCTAAAAGAGGCCTACCTACACATCCTAATCAGGAAATCTTGCAGGAAATATATGTGGTTCAGGGCAGGATCTCTGCACTTTCAGTTCTCTGTGCTTCCCTTTGGCTTATCTACTGCTCCCACAGTTTTCACAAAATACCTGGCTCCCACCATTGCTTTTTGCAGGCAAAGAAATATTCAAATTTACCCATACTTAGGCAACTGCCTAATTCAGACAGTCAGTCAGGAAAAGCTGCTCAAGCAGCTGGCCTTTGTAAAGGACCTACTGACCTCCCTAGGGTACACTATCAACGATAAGAAATCCAAAGTAGTACCCACCCAAAAAATTATATTCCTGGGAGCAAGCCTGGACACAGCATCCCAGATGGCATTCCTTACACCAGAAAAGTAAACTTACCTGATGGCCTATTTCTGTCAACTAGCCACCCAGACCCCAGTTATCCGCAAGGAAAATCCTGCAAGCTCTGGGATTCATGTCATCTTGCATTCTACTCATTCCATATGCCAGACTGCATATGAGGAAACTTCAGTGGTACCTAAAAAGCCTTTGGTGTCAACACTCTCAAGACCTGGAAACTCTATACCAATGATATCTTGTCTAAGGAAAGATTTCCTTTGGTGGGCAGCAGCATGCTACCACAACAAGGGATTACCCTTCTCACCACCCCACACCGCCCAGACCCTCACCACAGACACATCAGACTATGCCTGGGGTGCACACCTGAACGGTAGGTGCATAAACGGCCAATGGAGCCCACATCAAGTACATCTGCACATCAACCAAAAAGAGATGTCAGCTGTCCAGCATGCATTGACAGCTTTCAGACCCCTTCTCTCCCCAGGGGCTCTACTTATCAAAACAGACAACACCACAGTGATGTGGTATATCAACAAGCAGGGAGGGACTCACTCCTACCCTCTATGCAGGCTCGCCGTGACCATTTGAGACACAGCCTCAGCCATGCAACTGCACCTGTTAGCACAGTGCCTGCCAGGCTCTCTAAACTCTCTGGCAGATAACTTAAGCAGAAATATGCTGGACCCACACGAGTGGCAGCTAATCCAAAGAACCTTCACTCTTATAACTCAGAAATGGTTCACCGTGAAGGGTAGACCTCTTTGCTTCAACCATCAGCTCAGCAAGTTCTGCACCAGGGAGCCTCACTGCAGGGCCGGGAAAGTGGATGCTGTATCTTTCCAGTGGGTCAACCTCTCGGTCTATGTATTTCCCCCACTACCTCTCATTACCAGGGTACTGCTCAAAATAAAGGAGGAAAAAACCAAGGGCAGTCCTGATTGTCCCAGACTGGCCATGCCAGCACTGGTACCCACTACTGAGTAGCGTGCCCCCTCACCACCATGGCCTCTCCTTCAGATCCCAACACTCCTGACCCAGAGGGAAGGAGAATTCATGCATCCCCAATTGAACACCCTCAATTTGGCAGCCTGGCTTATTCCCTGACCACATTACAAGCTGCCAATCTCAGTAAACAAGTTCTAGATGTTATACGTGAGGCCAGATGCCCTAGCACTAGAAAGTCTTATGCTGACAAAAGGAAAAGATTCTGCACTTGGATCCAGGCTAAGGGAGCCGATACGGCACAGTTCTCCCTTCCTCTCATCCTGGGTTACCTAGCTGACCTACTACACAGTGGTCTATCCTTTTCCTCTACTAAAATTCATGCCTCTGTTACCTCTGCTCATTTCAGCACTGAGCAACCTCTTTTCTCACACCCCCTCGTCAAACAGTTCCTCAGAGGGGCTAGCAACATGAGGCCACCCAGAAGAGCACCTACCCCAGCTTGGGACCTAAACTTTGTGTTAGAGAAACTCACCCCCCCCCCCCCTGAACCAGCAGCTTCAACAGAATTAAAATTTCTCTCATGGAAGACAGCCTTGCTTCTGGCCATCACTTCAGCAAGACGAGTATCCGAGCTACAAGCACTAATGGCTGTAGAGCCCTTCATCATTTTACATGCTGACAGGGTCTCCCTCAGGACTAACCCATCTTTCATGCCAAAAGTGGTGTCTAGTATGGCTCTCAACCAATCCATTCATTTGCCCACCTTTTTCCCCTAACCCACAAAACAAGGGGGAAAGAATACTGCATTCTCCAGATGTGCACAGACAGCTCAGATTCTATCTAGACAGGACTAAGTCATTCAAAAAGACTGATCAGTTGTTAGTCAGCTTTGCTGCAGGAGCAGAGAGCAAAGCCATATTCCAAACAAACAGTTTCCAAATGGATAGCACACTGCATCCATTTCTGCTACAAGCAACATGGGAAAACTCCCCCTAAGGAGAGCAGAACTCACTCTACCAGAGCAACCTCCACCTCTACAGCTTTCCTCAGAGGAGTCCCCATCAGGGACATCCTGGAGGCTGCAACATGGACATCTGTTCATACCATCACCAAGCATTACCACCTGCTTATCTTCTTCAAATCCAGGGCAGGCTTTGCCACTGCAGTTTTGCAGGGCATCCTAGCCAGCCCTCAGTCTTCTTGACTGCCTCCACCCTTTTCCTCTGCTTTGGGAATCAACCCAAATGTGATGACTGCAATGGTGAAACATGAAGAACATAGTACAGTTGTGTACACCATAAATGTAGATGTTCGGTTGTATTCACTGTTGCAGTCCTGGTTTCCCTCCCTCCATCCCCCCCCCTCTCTCATATATTACAAGGAACGTTTTGGTATTTACTTTCTACTGGTGGGGTTCTTCCACCATATCCTGACTCCCACTTGGGAGCTCTTGACAGGGCAAGTAAAACTGATGTAATGGCGTCGGCTGCCTTACTTTATACTACTGACGAACTGACATCAGTCCTGCAGCGACAGCAACCGATGCAGAAATACTAAGCCTCTGGTATTCGGGCCGACTGAGGGCTACCCTGGCAGGGATAACCCAAATGTGATGACTGCAACAGTGAATACACTCAAACATCTACATTTATGGTAAGTGTACACAACTGTACTTTCTGTGTGCAGGAGTGCAAGAACTCCAAATTCTTAATGTAGATGCATCTCTCACAAATTGTACTTGGGTGATTTAGGAGTAGATGGTTGTCAGTGTACATGAGGCAGTTTTTACACTGCCTCAGGGATACCCATGTCAATCAGACTGGTAGGAGAAATGGAGGGAAACTGACCATCCATAATGATAGATTAAATCCTGTTTTCACAGTGGGGAGAACAAATGTTATACGTGAAAGAAAACAAAAGCTGGATAAACGCCTGGTATACACCTCAAGCAAAAAAAATGAAAAGACCAATGGTTAGACCACAGCTGAAGATAAAAATGGAATAATCAACGTCAGGAAATAAATCACTTGCAGCTTCACAGCAGTGCCCTTTATAAAACCAAAAGTTGTAACTGAGATGTAGTAGTCAAGGTAGGAAACGGTTCACTTGCAGTTTCACACCACTTTATTAAACAAGAGTAAGCGCTTTTGCGATCTAAGTCAGCTGATCGCTTCTTCAGACTCATAAAAACAGTTAAAACATTGGTATTTAAAATATGGTTCAACCAATGAAAACACATATAGAACTATGCCATAGACTAATTAAAATTGCATACATCAGTACATTCATTTGCCTTATATTCTGCATAAGATGAAATAAAATATACATATAACAGACACAGCTATCTGATAGGCAGGGGACTTTTCCTTGCAGAAATTGTACAGCATGTGACTATTTATATAATAAATCTACTTATAAACATCCTACACTAGGATTTATAATTGATATAGATTTTTATGCTGACTGCAGAACACAAAATTTGGTTTATTTCAGCTTCTGCACTGTCTGTCATGCCTTTTATTATAGGCAAAACCAATAGGTGTCTAAAGGAACGTATCCTTGAACACCTTAGAGATATAAGAAGTAAAAAAGACATAAGTGCTTTAGCAAAACATGTGGAAGAAGAAGATAGGAAACATATTTTTAATTTCATGGTTTTAGAAATAATAAATAAAAGTAAGAGGGGAGGTGATATAAGGAATAAGGTCGAGGAAGCATAACAAAGATGGATTTTACTACTTCAGGCAGATAGGTCTCCTGGATTGAATAATGCTGTTTCCTTCAAACCTTTTTTAAAATCCAGACCACTAAAACATTAAGTAATATGGATTATTACATAAAATGTGTCACGAAAGCGCTTACTCTTGTTTAATAAAGTGGTGTGAAACTGCAAGTGAACCGTTTCCTACCTTGACTACTATATCTCAGTTACAACTTTTGGTTTTATAAAGGGCACTACTGTGACGCTGCAAGTGATTTTTTTCCTGACGTGGATTATTCCATTTTTATCTTCAGCTGTGGTCTAACCATTGGTCTTTTCACTGAGAACAAATGTTATAACTGGGTGCTCTAAATGGGTTCTAGCCTATTTGGCAGCTCTATAAAGGGTGTATACTAAAGGTGGGAGACTACGGAGAGCGTATCTTGTAGAGGATTTTAAACTGGAGAGATTTGCTTATATGCAAATACGGGGAACTGCATTTGCACAAGGCTTTTATACCAGCAGGATGAAAGACTTTGCTAAAGTTAAACCCTCAGGCTAATCAGATAAAAACGCACAAAGCTTTCAGCCAGTAGTTCCCACCTCAGATGGGTTGAATTTAGTTGCCTGCTTCCACCATTGAGTGCAAAAGAACCCTCCCAATGTAAAACCAGCTGGCTTTGAGCTGAAATTCAGTAACATGCATTAGAACAGAAGTAATAATTCCTGCAAAACCAAGAATCCTTAGAAAAAACCCTGAGAAATGTTCACAGCACACACAGACTTTACAAAACACATATGTTTATTTAACATGTGGATGTTCATAGTGTTTCACTGCTGCATTCCTAACAAATGGGGTTATCTAGCTCCCGGTAGCCCTCAGTCGGCCAAAATACCAAAGGTAAGTAAAAATGACGTTGGTTGCTGTTGGTTGTAAAGGACGTCAGGGCGCCCGATACAAACGGAGGCAGCCGACGTCACTTCCTCAGTCTTCCTTGCCGCGGAGCCCGAAGCAGAAGCTTTTCTTGCACGAGTGCCGGTCAGAAGTTTACCTTTGTTGATTTCCGACTACAAGAGTTGAAGTCTACTACAGCTAAGTACCCCATTGGGGATCCTCTTTTCTTGCCTTAATGAATGTCAGAAAAAGTTAATAATTGCCTTACCTGTGGAATGCAGATTCCCCATAGAGATTTTCATTCCTATTGCATTATTTGTTTAGGCCTTGACCACGACATTGCCAAGTATGATCTCTTTGCCTCCTTTAATCAGCGTACTATCCATCGTTGGGCAAAGATTTTGGCTAGGCATTTTGGAGTTTGGCCTAAGTTTGTTGGTATGGTGTCCACCGGTCTTCAGGCTTCGGATGTTCCGAAGAAATATAAGGATAAGGACCGCGACAAGCCTCAGAAAGCTAAGTCCTCGGATGAGGTTAAGTTGGTCGTCAGGCGGTAGCCAGTGAGATGCCTTTGCAGTCCCTGTAGTCCACAGATGTACAACCACAGGCCTTGATTGAGTCCAAGTCCCTTAGGCCTTTGGCCTCCGTTTTGCCTTCTGACCTGTCACCTCTTCTGCTGGAGCCAGAGCCGCTAAGCTGATTCCGGTTTCCGCAGCCTCCGTTTTGCATTCTGACAGCAAACTTCTTCCTTCAACCTCTGCTGCAACTTCTGTGGTTGCCTTGCCTCCCGAGTCCTTCAGGCTTGCAGGTAAATCTTCCGTTCGTAAGCCAGTGAAAAGGCAGGCTCCAGCTTCTTCTCATTCCCCTCAATCTCAAACGGTTAAATGGCAAATGATTTGTTGACTCTTATTAGGGGTTCTCAGCCTCCTCCTCCTAAAAAGGAGTAGGGATGTTTCTCCTGAGGTTTTGTCCTGCTCAGGTTCTGATTCTTCCAGCATTTCTGCTGATGAAGAGGAATTATCTCAGGCTTTTTCTACTTTTGAGGATTCAGATGCAGAGGAGTCCATCCCTTCGGCCTGTCCTCCAGAGGATGTCTCTTTTGGTGATATTTGAAATACCCTCGGAGAACATTTTAAATGGGAAAGTCACGATTTTCCCCAATGCAAGAAACAGATTAGGAAGTTTCTGGATTTACCTCAGCATAAGCCTCTTGCTATTCCCCTTGTGTTGGGAGTTGTTGATGATGTTTTTCTGGAAAATTCCTTGTCTCCAAATTCGGTTCCTCCTGCTTCCAGGAAACCTGACAGGTACTGTAGAGTCCCTGATTCTCATCTGTTTCTTTTCAGGAATCCGTTGGTGGATCCATAGGTTATTTCTGAGGGCACTAAAGGAGTTAAGGCCACTGTTACCAGGAATCCCATTCCCTATGACCGGGAGTCTAGGAGCCTAGATAGGTGGGGCAAGAAGGTTTATACCTCTGCCACCCTAACTATTAGGGCTACCAATTGTCTATTTCATATGCTGAAGTACCAGCAGCACACCTTGGAGGCTATTAAGTCTAGGATAGCAAGTGTACCTTTTTTGGCAGAGAGGAAAGACATGCAGGATTTACTGAATTCCGCCCATCTGGCCAGTAAGCATTCTTTGCATTGTGGTTTTGACATCCTTGAGGCCTCCAGCAATGCCACGGCTACTGGATCTGTTATTAGGGGACACACTTGACTTAGAGAACTGCCTCTTCCAGAACCTGTCCTGGCTAAGCTTTTGGATGTACCTTTGCATAAAGACAAGTCTTTTTGGCAGCAAAGTAGAGGAGGTACTGAAGAAGATGGAGGATAAGGCTAAGTCCATGCAAACTGTGAAGGATTTTCTGCAAGTTCAACCCCCCTCGCTTTAGCAGGAATTACCCTTCCACGAGTTGGTCCTTTCCTGATACCAGCAGACAGGACCGTTCCAGGACTAGAGGTTACAAATCTTCTAGGGGGCAGGGGGCTAACCCTCATAGGTCTAGGCGTTGGCAGGCTTCCACTTCTAAGGGGGGGGGGGGCTCCAAGCCTGCATCTCAATCAAAATCATTCTCAATGACTTTTTACAACTTCTGCCCTTCTTGCTTGCCGGGAGAGTCCTTTAGGGGGGACGGTTGGCCCTATTTGCAGTTGTCTGGGCTATTATCACAGATGACAAATGGGTGTTCAGAACGGTGTCCCTAGGGCACAGGTTCTCTTTCCACACCTTTCCAGCTCCCAAGGGATTCCTGGATGTTCCTCCAAACCAAAGGGCAGAAGTAGAAAAATAAATTTTGTCTCTGTCTCGTCTGGGAGCAATAGAATCAGTTCCTGCTCAGCAGGTAGGCCGGGGTTTTTATTCCAGGCTTTTCCTAGTTCCAAAAAAAGAAGGCACATGGCGTCCTGTCCTGGATCTTTCCATTCTGAACTCTTTTCTAGTAATTCCAAAGTTCAAAATGCTCACTCTGCATCAGTTGCTACCACTGTTAGAAAAGGATTCCTGGCTGGTAACCCTGGATCTCAAAGAGGCTTATCTTCACATTCCTATCAGGGAAAGTTGCAGGCAGTTCCTTCATTTCAGAGTGGGCGAGCAACATTACCAATTCTCTGCTCTGCCCTTTGGCTTATCTACTGCTCCCAGAGTCTTCACAAAGTGCCTGGCCCCAGTTATTGCTTTTTGCAGGCAGAAGAAAATTCAGATTTACCCATACTTGGACGACTGCCTGATTCAAGCAAGTTCTCAGGAACAGCAATTAAAGGATCTGGAATTCGTAAAGATTCTTCTCTCTTCCCTGGGGTACAATGTCAATGTGGAAAAATCAAAAATGGTACTATCCAAGGAGATAACATTTCTGGGAGCGAGTCTGAACACAGCCGCACAGATGATACATCTCACCCAGGAGAAGCAGACAACTCTTTCAGTTTACTTCAAGGACTTGGCAAGCCTGTCCCAACTCCCTGCGATACCTGCAAGCTCTGAGATTCATGGCATCTTGTATTCTCATGATTCCATATGCAAGACTGCATATGAGGAAATTGCAATGGTACCTCAAGAACATTTGGTGTCAGCACACGGAGAACCTGGATATGATGATTCCTCTACTTCCATCTCTGCAGGTGGAGTTTCTGTGGTGGGCAACAGCCTGTCTACAAAACAAAAGCATGCCTTTTTGGACCCCTCTTGCCACTCAAGGTCTGACTACAGATGCATCAGACTGCCTAGGGAGCACACCTGGATGGCAGATTCATACAGGGACGTTGGAATGCAGAGCAGATGCACCTGCACATAAATCTAAAGGAGTTGATTGCAGTTCAGCAGGCCTTACTAGCTTTCAAGCATCTTCTTTCTCCAGGGACCCTGCTTGTCAGGACAGACAACACCACAGTCATGTGGTACATCAACAAGCAGGGAGGGACTCGCTCTTACCCCCTGTGCAGGCAAAGCATGAATCTTTGGTCCATGGCAGTATCCCTGGACCTGCATCTCCTAGCTCAGTTTCTTCCAGCAAGGCTCAATGTTCTGGCAGACCAGTTGAGCAGGCAAACCCTGGATCCTCATGAGTGGCAGCTGAACAGAGCAGTCTTTTATAGCATCATTCAACATTGGGACATTCCTC
Source organism: Protopterus annectens (assembly GCF_019279795.1). Classification (NCBI taxonomy): domain Eukaryota; kingdom Metazoa; phylum Chordata; order Ceratodontiformes; family Protopteridae; genus Protopterus; species Protopterus annectens. The sequence goes on along the minus strand of NC_056735.1, from coordinate 1,178,288,308 downwards.
AGATGGAGCTTTTCTCCTTCCCAGACAACCATCTGCTATGTCTCGTTTGCACCAGACAGCAGCACAGCAGAGCCTGGAAAGTGGATGCTCTGTCCTTCCCTTGGACATAGCTATCAGTGTATGCCTTCCCCCCTCTTCTTCCCAGAGTATTAGTGAAGATCAGGGATGAACGTCCAAGGACTATTCTCATAGCTCCAGACTGGCCCAGTCAGCATTGGTATCCGCTGCTTCGCAGTCTCTCCCATCTTCCTCTGAAACCAGATCTTTTGGTTCAGGAAAGGGGAAAAATGCTGCATCCTCATCTTCATTCTCTCCATTTGGCAGCATGGCTCATTGTATGACTCCTTCCCTTTCCCAACAGGTGGTTGATGTGCTGAGGGAGGCCAGGAGGCCTAGCACTAGGAAATCCTTTGCTGGCAAATGGGAATGGTTCTCTCAATGGATGCTGTAGAGGAGTCTGCTTCTCAACCTACCCTTCCTCTGATCCTGGAATACGTAGCTGATTTGCTTCAGGGAGGTCTTTCTTTTTCCTCTATGAAGATCCATGCTTCAGCCATCTCTGCTCATTGTTCTCTTGAACAGCCCATTTTCTCTCATCCCCTGATGAAAATGTTTCTCAGAGGTGCTTGCAATTTAAAACCTCCCAGAAGAGAACCTACTCCAGCCTGGGATCTTAATTTTGTTCTGGAGAATCCCACTCTTCCTCCTTTTGAGCCAGCTGCCTCTAGAGATTTAAAGTTTCTCTCTTGGAAGACCGCCTTTCTCTTGGCTATAACTTCAGCAAGGAAGGATTCGGAGCTGCAAGCTTTGATGGCCATGGAGCTTTTTCTTATTTTCCATGCATATAGAGTCTCTCTCAGGACTAATCCCTCCTTTATGCCTAAGGTGGTTTCCAGCCTGACTCTTAATAAGTCCGTGCACCTCCCTACCTTCTTTCCTAATCCTCGCAGTAGAGGTGAAAGGATCCTACATTCTCTTGATGTGCAGAGACAGCTCAGGTTTTACCTGGACAGGACCAAGAACCTTTGGAAATCAGCAAAGTTATTGGTCAGTTTTGCCCCTGTAGCCCAGGGCAAGGCTATTTCTAAGCAAACCATTTCTAAATGGATTGCACATTGCATTACTTTTTGTTATTCCTTTCATGGCAAAGCTCCGCCTCAAGGGGTTAGGACACACTCTACTAGAGAGGCTTCCACTTCTGCAGCCTTTCTATGTGGTGTCCCTACTAAAGACATATTGGAAGCTGCCACATGGTCTTCTGTTCACACTTTCACAAAGAATTATAATTTGCCTGTTTTCCAGAGCCAGGGCAGGGTTTGCCACTGCGGTGTTGCAGGGCATTATCTCCAACCCTTGATGCTGTTGATGTTCATCGTGCATACAGCTGCAGTCATAACAGATGGGTTCTCCTGCCGTCAGGCGGGTCCTCGGTCGGCCGAATTCCAAAGTCTAGGTCCGGCGTTGGTTGTGGTCGCTTCTTCCCTGACGTCAGTGCGACAAGGGTATAAAGGAACCAGACGACGCCATTTTCTTCAGTCTTTCTTGCCGCGCGGTGCCTGAAGCAGAAGCAGTTCGCAAGTGCCGGTCGGCCAGCTCCTGAGATTACGAAAATTTGGAAACCGAAGTCTTCTTCAAAGTTAAGTACCCCATTGGGGAAACTTTTCTTGCCTCAGACCGATGTCAGACAAAGTTAATAATTGTATTTCTTCTGGGAAGCAACTACCGCATAAGGATTTCCATTCCCTCTGTATACCTTGTTTAGGCCCAGACCACGACGTCTCGGTCTGTCGCTTTTGTGCTACATTCAACAAACACACTATTAAGCGTCGGGCGGAGTTCGCCCAGCATTATTTTGGGAAAGCATTTAACTATACTATGTCGTCGGATACTCCGACTCCGGTTTTGTCTAAAAAACGCAAAGACAAGGACCGACACACGAGGTCCGCGGCCTCTACCGACACCATGCCAAATCCGACTACACGTGGTCCGGTTCTCAGCGAGGCGCCTACGCAGCCCCAGATTACCGACGACACATCTTTGACGGTGTCTCCTGTGCCCGAGGTCGCAGGCTCCTCGGCCCACACCCCAACTACAGATACCGAAGCCACTCTTGGCGTTGAAACACAGAATGTGGATAGGTCCACGTCCACTCAAGGTGTCTTCAGACCTTCCTCTTCTTTCTCCATCAAGGCTTTCACCAAGTCTAAAGCAACCATGCACTCTAAGAGACCAGCTACACAGCGCCCATCTCCAGGCCCCATGCCTAAGAAACAGATGCTTAAAATGGCTGTGGATTTAATTACTCTAATCAGAGGTTCTCAGCCCCCACCGGACAAAAGGCCCAGAGTGGAGGAAGATTCCCCCTCCTCAGATCAGGGCTCCATTATTTCAGAACACTCTGATGATCAGGAACAGTCTTACTCCCCTTTTGAAGACTCTGATGCGGAGGAGTCCATCCCTTCTGTATCCCCCCCCTGAGGATTACTCATTTGGGGAAACTTTGCATACCTTAAGGGAACAGTTCCACTGGGAAGGCCAGGATTATTCGGATTCCAAGAAAAGGCTCAGGGAATTTCTCTTGTTACCCCAGCACAGGCCTCTGGCCATACCTCCTGTCTTGGACATCCTAGATGATGTTTACTCGGAGGCCTGCCTTAACCTGGACTCTCTACCTCCAGCTCCAGTTAAGCCTGACAGGTACTACAGGGTTCCTGACTCACACCAATTTCTATACAAAAGCCATGCTGCTGACCTAGAAACCATTTCACAGGGCCCCAAGGGAGTTAAGGCCTCCATTGCCAAAAATCCATTGCCTTCGAGAGATTCCAGATCCTTAGAAAGGTGGGGAAAAAAGGTATATACCTCGGCTACCTTATCCATGAGGGCCTTAAACTGTCAGTTTCATATGCTAAAATACCAACAGTTTTTGTTATCACAATTGAAAAGTAAAATGTCACAACCTGAAAAACCAGACTTGAAGGAGTTGTAGGATTTGATGCATAGTGCAGAACAAGTGGGTAAGCATACCTTACAATGTGGTTTTGATGCTCTAGAGGCCTCATGTAGAGCTGCTGTTACAGGCTCAGTCATACGTAGGCATGCCTGGCTCAAGGAACAAGCCTTGCCTGATCATGTCAAAGCTAAATTACTAGATGCCCCTCTTCAAAAGGATGTACTATTTGGTGCTAATGCTGAGGAAGTATTACGGAAAATGGAGGAAAAGGCTAAATCAATGCAAACTGTGAAAGAATTTCTACAGGTTCAACCCCCACGTTTTAGTAGAAATTGGCCTTCCAAAAACTGGTCCTTTACTGCCACAGACAGACCCCAAAGAGGCAGATACAGGCGCCCGAGGGGCAGAGGACAATCCCAAGGATCGTATAGAGGCAGACAATGGCAAGCTCCTACACAAAGAGGTGGTGAGGACAACTCGCAATCTTTCAGAAAGCAAACCCAATGACTTTCCTCTTTGCATGCCAACCAGGTCTCAAATGGCAGCCCCCTTAGGAGGCAAGCTGGCATTATTCTCAAAAAATTGGCATGTTGTCACAAAGGACAAATGGATCCTGGACATTATAAACAGAGGCTACAAATTCCTTTTCACACCCTTCCAAAAATGAGAGGCATGCCAAACCTGCCACACAATCAAAGGGCAGAGGCACAAAGGCAAATTTCAGATCTCATAAACATGAAAGCTATTCAAGAGGTATCTATGCACGAACAAGGTCAAGGTTTTTATTCCAGGCTATTTCTGGTGCCAAGGAAGGGAAAAGATTGGAGACCTATTTTAGATCTATCCATCCTAAATACATTTCTACTCGTACCAAAATTCAAGATGCTCACTCTACAGCAACTTATTCCCATGCTGGGCAAGGAGTCTTGGCTGGTAACATTGGACCTCAAGGAGGCATACCTGCATGTCCCAGTCAGACAAAATTGCAGAAGGTACCTCAGATTTCTTGCAGGTTCAACCCATTATCAATTCTCTGCATTGCCCTTTGGCTTATCTACTGCGCCCAGAGTATTCACGAAATGCCTGACATCAGTAATTGCCTACTGCAGACTTCAAGGGATACAAATATACCCCTATTTGGACGACTGCCTGATCCAAGTGGACAGCAAGCACATTCTTCTGAAACATCTGGCTTATGTAATAATGTTATTGAACTCTCTGGGATACACAGTCAACAAAAAGAAATCAAGGCTAATACCCTCTCGGAAGATTATTTTCCTGGGTGCCAATTTGGACACAAACACCCAGATGGCCTACCTCACGCCAGAGAAGCAGAGGCAACTAATTCAATACTTCAGAACACTAGCAAATTGCACCAGGCTGACTGCAAGGAAAATCCTGCAGGCTCTGGGATTCATGGCATCTTACTAATCCCATGTGCAAAGCTGCATATGAGGAAACTACAATGGTACCTGAAAAACATATGGTCTCAACACAGCCACAGTTTGGAAACAATAATACCACTAATTCCATGTCTGCAAAAGGAATTTCTGTGGTGGGCTCAAGCATGTCAAACAAACACAGGTCTTCCATTCAGCAAGCCTCAAGCAAATCAAGTCATCACAACAGACGCCTCGGACTATGCCTGGGGGGGCGCACATGACAGACCGGTGCATTTAGGGCAAATGGTCCCAAAAAGAAAAGCACCTTCACATCAATCAAAAAGAAATGCTAGCAGTAATAAATGCTATTATAGCTTTCAAGGACCTTCTACAACCAGGTCAACTATTGATTAGAATGGACAACACCACAGTTATGTGGTACATAAACAAACAGGGAGGAACACATTCTTACCCCCTATGCAGACTGGCCATGTCACTTTGGAACATGGCCATGGACTTACAAATGGAACTACAAGCACAGTACTTGCCAGGCAAGGAAAACACGCTGGCAGACAACCTAAGCAGGAATATGACAGATCCACACGAATGGAAATTGCATCCAAAAGTTTTTACAGAAATAATCCAAGAATGGGGAAGGCCAGACATAGATCTCTTTGCCTTCCACAATAATCATCAATTGACAAAATTCTGCTCAAGGATCTTCCATCCAAAGGCCTGGAGAGTGGACGCTCTTTCCTTCAGTTGGACATCAATGACAGTTTATGCCTTCCCTCCTCTTCCTCTGCTGCCCAAAGTTCTATTAAAGACCAAAGCAGACAGACCAAAGATGATCCTCATTGCTCCGGACTGGCCAAGGCAACACTGGTACCCACTCCTGAGGAGCCTGACGCATTCCCCACCATGGACCCTGCCTCTAATGTCTCTTCTTCTGACTCGGCACAGTTTCAAAACTCTTCACAGCCAGCTAAAAACACTCAATCTAGCCGCATGGAAGATTCCTTAGCATCACAACAGGCCCTACTCTCCAAGGAGGTGCAGGATGTCATTCTGGAGGCCAGAAGGCCATCAACTAGAAAAGCTTACTCCGCAAAATGGAAACGTTTTTGTGTCTGGAATGAGAAAAAGGGTCAGGATCCTGGAAAACTGAATTTACCTCAAATACTACAATATTTGGCTGAACTGCTAAGCAGTGGACTTTCTTTCTCCTCCATCAAAATCCATGCATCAGCCATTTCTGCAGAATACAACACTGATCCACCTTTATTCTCTCACCCTCTCCTAAGGCAGTTCCGCAGAGGGGCTAAGAATTTAAGGCCTCCAAGGAAACAACCAATACCTGCTTGGGATCTTAATTTCATTCTGGAAAAACTGACCTTGCCTCCCTTTGAGCCAGCTGCCTCATCAGATTTGCAATATTTGTCCTGGAAAACAGCTTTCCTTCTGGCTATCACCTCAGCTTCTAGAGTTTCAGAACTACAGGCTCTCATGGCTGTCCAACCTTTTATCATCTTCCATCAGGACAGAGTTTCCTTACGAACCAACCCATCCTTTATGCCTAAAGTGGTATCCAGGGTAGTTTTCAGGCCATACATTTACCTACTTTTTATCCTAATCCTCAAAACAAAGGGGAGAGATTACTACATTCCTTGGACATCCACAGACAACTGCGTTATTATTTGGACAGAACAAAGCCTTTCAGAAAATCAGAACAGCTCTTTGTGGCCTATGCGGTAGGAGCTCAAGGGAAGCCAATTTCCAAACAGACAATCTCAAAATGGATAGCCCACTGCATATGCTTTTGCTATTCCTTTCATGGCAAAACTGTTCCTACAGGCATTAGAACTCATTCCACCAGGGCCACAGCCACCTCTGCAGCCTTCCTTAGAGGAGTTCCTCCCAAGGATATTTTGGAAGCAGCCACTTGGAGTTCTGTACATACCTTCTCCAAGCACTACAACCTACCATTATACTCCAAATCTAGAGCAGGCTTTGCCACTGCAGTCTTGCAGGGCATTTTGGCTCCTCCTAGTTCCACCTAGTGCCTACCACCCCTTTCTTAGCTTTGGGATTCTACCCATCTGTTATGACTGCAGCTGTATGCACGATGAACATAGTACAGTTTTGTACCTACCATAAATGTAGATGTTCGAGTGCTAATACAGCTGCAGTCCAGGTTTCCCTCCCTCCTTCCCCTTTTGGGACAGGCCTATAGGCTAACACATCTTCTTACAACCTGATTGGGGTGTTCATTTATGATGTATTTGCTTGCAACTACTGTATTTGGATTATATTACACTGCATTATCACACAAATTTATGTATTGCCTTCCTTCTGGGGGCACCTGACATCTGGGGCAAGAAAAACTGAAGAAAATGGTGTCGGCTGGTTCCTTTATACCCCTGTCGCACTGACGTCAGGGAAGAAGCGACCACAACCGACGCCGGACCTAGACTTTGGAATTAGGCCGACCGAGGACCCGCCTGACGGCAGGGGAACCCATCTGTTATGACTGCAGCTGCATTAGCACTCGAACATCTACATTTATGGTAGGTACAAAACTGTACTTTTCCTCCCCCCTTTTTTCTCTGGGCTTTGGTAATCAACCCATTTGTTAGGACTGCAACAGTGAAACACGATGAACATAGTACAGTTGTGTACACTTACCATAAATGTAGATGTTCAAGTGTATTCGCTGTTGCAGTCCTGGTTTTCTTCCCTCCTTCCCCCTTTTTCTGGTCCTCTTCTATTCCCTTTTCCTGAGGTACAGGCTTAATTTGTTATTTGTCAAATTGGTTTTTGGTTTAAGCCTTATTTTCTGGGGGCTCCTGACTGTTATGGCAAGTAAGACTAAGGAAGTGACGTCGGCTGCCTCCTTTTGTATCGGGTGCCCTGACGTCCTTTACAACCGGCGTCATTTTTACTTACCTTTGGTATTCTGGCCGACTGAGGGCTACTGGGAGCCGGATAACCCATTTGTTAGGACTGCAACAGTGAATACACTCGAACATCTACATTTATGGTAAGTGTACACAACTGTACTTTCTCCACCCTTTGCAGTGATATCCAGGATTATTCTAAAGATTAGATGGGGCTCCCAGAGTTTGTGGTAGTGACACCCATAGTAGTAACATTTGTATATATTTGCCTTTAGAATAAAGATTTTTATGTTTATTATATCAAACAGTTATTTTCTGTAGCTATTCTTAATACCTGCAATTTCTTTCAGTACAATAATTTTCTGTATCTGCCTGTATCATACTACATAATTAGACAAAGCTGCCTGTTTACATTTCAACACACAATTGTTATTCCGTTTACAGAGTTTTTTAAGATTTTAATAAACCGAAGGTTTTATTCAGCATCCAGCCTTCCTTGGCAGAAAATTGTGGCTTAAAAAAATGGTTAGAATGTGCATCAATTCAACGTGTAAGAGTAAACCACACACTTCTCTGTCAGTAGATATATGTTAACATCATTTTGTACCTGCAGGGAAGGCAAGAAGCCACTAGGTGAGAGGGAGAAGGCTAATGTTACTTTTCCGTGTTCCTTTTTATCCTGTGTGAAGCACTGCAGATTGAGCAGAGATGTAAACATGTTAAACTGTACAGACCAAGTTTTTTTTCCCCTTTATGTAGAAATGCAGCACTGCTTTGGAAAGTGGAACCGTTCTTCTGTCACACAAACAGGCACACACACTCAGCAATGCTGAGCTTCAGGTTCCTTGGATGGCTGCTTCCTGATCAAACCTATGTTGCCTTATTTGGCTTTGAGCTTTCAAGTTATCTAAGTAACTTGCTCTGGGGACTGTTTGGATTCAAAATTTTGATCCAGCAGGAATTGAAGTGTAGACTTCCTTTACCTAGTACAGAATGTAGACAATCAAAGGTTGCCTGCAAGTGGGGACTCCAGTATCACCAATCCAGCCTGGCCATATACAGGGAGTATGTATCGGGACAAACCAAAATTCCAACACAGGATTGCCAAGAGTCCAAGTATGTAGAGCATTCACTTCAAGTGTATAATTTTTCTTCTAAAAACAAAATAAATCCAGTTCCATATTCTCCCCTTTCAAAAATAAAAACTGACTCCAGATCATTCATTTTATATGTTTTATTGGGATAAGCTGTTTTGTCTTTGTAGACTTATTCAGATCCAGTTTTTATGTCAGGAGGATTTGGAACTAGATTTAGTTTTTAGAAATAAAATTACCCCGTTGAAGGGACTGGTCTAAATACTTGGATGTTATGTAGTCCTCTCTCGCCTACATTCTTCACCTGTGGGTTCGGAGCCGAATATCAGCTCCGACTCGGCCTATTTACTAGCTCGAAAGTCTTTGATTGACTGGGCTAAGATGGTATCCCACAATACACTGCTCCACATCCCCAGATCTCGTTTGCCGCTTGTAGAGTTCGGACGTGGTCTCGACTTGGCTGTGGCTAAGTATTGCTAAAGCCTTTTTCTTTTGTGAAAAATTTTGCTGATTGTTGTTATCCAAATAGAGCTTTTTCATAGCTATTGTTGCTACGTTAGTGTTTTGTGAGTTGTGAGTGTTTTTGTGTGTTGTGGTATCCCTAACTTCCCTCAGGCTAGGCCCGTTTCAGTTAGAGGACCTAGTCCTCCATTGTGGTGTTTGTCTGGCTGTTGTTTTGGTACGTTGTAGTTTTTTAAGTATAGAACCGTTTTAGTTAGAGGTTCTCCCCTGTGCCTTGGTTGTTTGTTGTACTTGTGTTAACTCCCAGTCTCTGTGTTAGCGGTTTCCCTCCTTTTGTCAGTAGCAGCTGCTACGGTTGTTGGCCTTAGAATGTCTAAGGAGCAGAAAGAGCATAAGCCCTCGGGCTTTAAAAAGTGTACGAAGTGTGCTTATAAGATGTCCATCACAGATGGACACTCAGTCTGTGTTTACTGTCTTGGATGTCTCCGACTCCATCTATTGCTTCGGAAACACCTTCTAAAATCACTATTGTTGAGTCTGCTTCCTCGGCTCCACCATCATCGGGGCGGCAGGAGGTAGCTGTGTTTAGTTAGTCTGCGTCCACTCCGATCGTACTGGCTCCAATTCGGAGCCGGTCGCCTAGTTTGAGGCAGTGTTCTCCAGATAGGAGGTCTAGGTCTCCATCCATCTCCTCCAAGTCCTCCAGGCTTTCCGATTTGGATGTAGATAGGGTGGTGCAGAGGCTCCTACAGTCGCCGGTGTTGGCCAAACTTTTCTCGGCTCCTACCCAGTCGGCCCCGGAGCTGGCTCCTAAGGTTGTTTCTGCTATTCCTCCTCCAAGCACATCCTTGTCATTGGAGCCAGTAAGCTCCGCTCCAAGGGACGTTCCTGCGCCGGCTCCAGTCCCCCAGCGGGGGTTATCGGTGCCCGCATCGGCTCTGACCTTGTCGGTTCCATCCACAGGGTTCGAGACTCGGGTCTCCTTGGTCAGGCCCGAGGGGGATGCCTTGGAACACCCTTTGGTTCTGAGCCTCCCTCTCTGTGCCTCGGCTGTGGGGACATCGGTCCTGGTCATAGCCTTGGAGGGCGGTCAGTCCGATTCGGGAGGTCCCACCTTTGAGGCTATGCGGAGCGCGCTGGTTAGGTCAGCTACTTCTCTCGGATTGGTTCTACCTTCACCCACAACACCGGCGAGAGCTTCTGACTCCCACCTGTCCTTGGACAGCAGAGTGCCAGGGCCTAAGGATATCCCCACGAGCAGTCCCCTTCTTTCTGAGAGGCCCTCAGAGCCTGTGCCTGAGGAACCCCCCAGAAAGAAATTGTGCAAGAGGAAGCACATAGACTCCCAGGACGAGTCCCTCACTTCCGATATTGACCTTGAGGAATCGGAGGGGTCCCCCAAGTCTTCCTCTAAGGACGTTTCGTTCTCCGATATCCTGGAGATCCTGAAACAAAGAGGAAACTGGCCCTCCAAAACCCCCTCTGAGGAGGAGTCAGTATTCCTTAAGGCTTTTGGCGCTCAGCCCTCCGCCTCCTGGGTGTCTCCACCTTTCGACGAGCTCCTTGACCTTATTTGTCGAAGGGTGTGGGAGAGTCCTGACTCTGTGGAGCCTGTTCCTTGATGCCCCAACAAATTTTTGCCCGCTCCCCAAGGAAAAGAATTTTTAACTAAGGGAGTCCCGATAAATGCTATGGTGGTGGCGGCAGCCACCCAGAAGGAAGTTGCCGAGTCTTCCTCTTCGGTTCATCCGCCTAACAAGGAGTCTAGGACTATGGACCGGTATGGGAAGCGTACCCTGTCTTCAGCTACCTTTACCTTGCAGTCGCTAAGTTTTGTCTCATTTCACGCGGCTCCAAAGAGATCTCCTCAAGGAGTTAGGAGATACTGTAGCGGGTAACGTACCTGAGGCGGTGGTCAACGCTCAGCTCTCTACCCTCAACTCCATCACTAACTCGTCCATGCGACTTATTTCGTACGTGGCCGAGGGAGCGAGTAGGGCTGCTAGCTCACGAGTGGCCCTCAGGAGGCAAGCCTGGCTACGCCTGTGTCACTTTGTGGAGGCCTTTAAGTCTTCCTTCACTGATGCCCCCTTTGATGGTTCCTCCTTCACTGATGCCCCCTTTGATGGTTCCTCCTTGTTCGGGACCAAAGTGATAGACACCCTCACCAGGTGCGAGCAAGAGGGAAAGACCTTGTGTGCCATAGGAGTCTGTTCTTCCCTCCCGTCGAGACCTTATCCCAAGGCTCAGCAAGGGGGAAAGATGTCGTTCAAGAAATCACAAAGGCCTTTTCCTGCCGCAAAAGGTGAGACCCCCTCCCGAGGCAGGAGAGGGGGGTCATATTCACGGAGACGTCGCCCCAGAGGCAGAGGGGGCCCCCGCAATTCTGGGGACCGTGATTCCTTTCGTAGTTCCCCATACTCTCATTCCTGAGGGTGTGCCCAACTGTGCTTCTCCGGAGCCAGTCGGGGGTTGAATTTCCCGGTATCCGGAAGCGTGGGTCAACATCACCCAGGACCGATGGGTATTAGGGATAATCACCGGAGGTTACACCATCCCAATCTACTCCGCACCCCCTCCCGTCAAACGGATCCCAGACATTCCACCCAGTCAAAGGGATCAAGCAGCATCAGAGGTTTCTCAGCTGCTAGAAAAAGGAGTCATCCAACCAGTCCCCCCAGACCAGATCGGATTAGGGACTTACTCAAGATTCTTTTTGGTGCCGAAAAGAACGGGGAACCTGAGACCCATTTTGGATCTCAGCCAACTCAATCATTACGTACGCAAGTCCAAATTCCAGATGGTCACGCTACAATCAATTCTCCCATTGCTGGGAAAAGAAGTATGGATGTGCACCATCGACCTGAAGGATGCTTACTACCACATCAAAATGGACAGAACATCCAGATGTCATCTACGCTTCCGGCTGGGAGCCAGGCATTTCCAGTTTCGAGCCCTGCCCTTTGGTCTCACCCAGCCCCCAGGGTGTTCACCAAGTGCATGGCAGTGGTGACGGCTCACTTGAAACGTCAAGGATTCCAGGTGTTTCTGTACCTGGATGACTGGCTCCTCTCCGCCCCCACCAAGCATCTACTTCTTCAAAACAGAGGTACTACCATCAATCTGTGTCACCAGTTAGGCATTACAATAAACTGGAAAAAATCTGCCTTGCTACCCTCGCAGCGTGTCTCATTTATAGGAGCAGAGTTGGATACTGTTCGATTGAGGGCATTCCTACCACTGGAGAGGATCACAGGGTTGCAACAACAGGTTCGTACGATGATGCCTTTGAGACATGTGAAGGCAAGTCTAATTCTTCAATTACTGGAGACAATGGCATCTACTATCATGATGGTCCCGTTAGCGAGGTTACATATGAGAATCCTGCAATGGCTCCTATTCGCCCAATGGTCCTTTCAAAGACTACCACTATCCCATCCAATCTCAATCACAGGCAAATGCAAGCAGGGCCTCAGCTGGTGGCTATGCACCAACAACTTAAATGTAGGAAAACCGTTTGTACCACCCAACCCGGTAGCCACAGTGACCACGGACGCCTCCCAGATAGGGGGGGGGCATTATCTCGGCAGGATGGTCCAAGGCACGTGGCAGGAGCACGAGATAGACTTGCAAATAAATGTCCTGGAGATGAGGGCAGTGCTTTTTGCGTTGCAGGCACTTCAGGATGTCCTCCCTCTAGGGACTATTGCAATACACTCAGACAACATGTCAGTAGTGTGGTAACTCAACAAGCAAGGAGGAACCCGAAAACCAATGTGATTGCAGACAGGCTAAGCAGAGCGATCCTCATGCCCTACGAATGGTCCCTGAACCGCCGGGTGGCGAAAAGCATATTCAGCAGATGGGGTCAGCCTTGCTGTGATCTGTTTGCCAGTCCCCTCAATGCGAAATGCAGCAGCTACTTCTCGCTGATCCCCCCACCAGGGGAATCTCCAAGGGACGCTTTTGTGCACAGTTGGCCCTCGAGTCTACTTTATGCTTTCCCTCCGTTTCCCCTTATCTCAAGGGAGATTCAGAAAGCGCTATCCTTGGGAAGCAGGTTGATTCTGATCGCGCCACACTGGCCTCCTCAAGTATGGTTTCCCTTCCTTCGACCTTACATTGTGGATACTCCCTGGATTCTGGACCCTCATCCGGACTTGCTGACACATATGTCGGGACAGTTCCACCCCTCCCTGGGGACCCTCCGGCTGACTGCCTGGCTACTCCACTTCCATCCGTAGTCAGATGTCATGATTTTTCTCCAGACGTGGTCCATATTCTTTCGTCCTCTCATAAACCGTCCACTAGGGAGATCTACTCTAGTAAGTGGAAAAGGTTCTCGATATGGACCCAGTCCAAAGGTATTGACCCCTACACAGCCCCCATCAATTCTGTTTTGGAATTTCTGTCTGCTTTGTTCTACCAAGGGTCTGCCTCAGCCACCATCAAAGTTCAGCTGGCGGCTATTTCAAATTTTCATGTAGCTTATGAATCTATATTTATCGCACACAGACTGTGTAAAGCATTCCTGAAAGGCACTCTTCTGCTTCGTCCCCCTGTATCTCAGCCTGTTATGCCCTGGTACCTCAATTTCGTTCTGCAGGCTCTCACTCTCCCACCCTTCGAACCTGTGGCCTCCTCCAACTTAAAATTTCTTACATGGAAATGTGCCTTTTTGATAGCTATCACTTCAGCTAGACGAGTCTCAGAAATCCAGGCCCCATCAGTCAAGCCCCCATATTTGATATTCCATAAAGATAGAGTCTCTGTGAGACGAAAATCCGTCCTTTCTTCCCAAGGTGGCTTCCTTATCTAATATTAATCAGTCCATTGAACTGCCGGTCTTCTTCCCCAATTTTTCCAACAAGGCAGAGTACCAGTTTCATCTGTTAGATGTTCATAGACAACTGCGCTTTTATCTACATAGGACAAAAGATTGGCGGAAGTCAGACCAGCTCTTCATTTCGTTGTCAGAGAATCGCTTGGGGTCTGCGGTTTCCAAGGTCACCATCTCTAGGTGGATAGCTGGTTGCGTCTCCTTTATTTATCAGGCAGGGGGAAAGAGTCTGCCCTTTCCAGTCAGAGCACATTCTACAAGAGCTGTTTCCACTTCCACAGCCTTTCAGCCTAGGTTATCGATGGATGATATATGTGCAGCTGCAACATGGGCTTCTCCTCACACGTTTGTCTCCCATTACAAATTGGATGTGGTGTCCAGGGGCAGATCATCTTTTGGCTCCACAGTGCTCAGGAGTATTTTCCATTGAGCCACCCAGGATGTAGGTGCTAGGGACGCTGTCCCACAGGTGAAGAATGTAGGCGAGATAGGACTACATAACATCAGCAAGTTATGTACTCACCATAACGTTAGATGTATGTAGTCCATCTCGCCTCACATTCTTCATTACCCTCCCACCATCCCCCAGGCCTTCTCGTATTGCAGAGTCCCTTTGGATAATTTGTTGGACCTCGTCGTTAAGGGTGTGTGTGTTTGGGTGATGTATACTATACTTCTGTTGGCAGCAAACTAGATCTGGGGATGTGGATCAGTGTATTGTGGGATACCATCTTAGCCCAGCCAATCAAAGACTTCGAGCTAGTAAATAGGCCGAGTCGGAGCCGATATTCGGCTCCGAACCCACAGGTGAAGAGTGTGAGGTGAGATGGACTACATACATCTAACGTTATGGTGAGTACATAACTTACTGATTCTCAACAATCCTGTGTTGGAATTTACCTAGCAGGAAGGGGGATTGTCTTAAAGTACCATACTAACAGAATATTTCCCAGTGTTGCTCTATTTTATTTTTATTTTATGTATTTGTTGACCAGGTAAGCCCACTTGTTCCTTTTCATGGAATAACCAGGAACATTTTCTGGTTAAATGCCTTGCACAGATTCGCACAGTAGCATAGAAGGAATCCAGTCCTGTTCCGTGGTCATTGGAAGAAGCTCATTTACTGTTCAGAGCTTTAGTCCACTGGATTAACATATTCAAAGGACAACCCTTCTGTTCTCTGCAAGTAAAATGTCTCGAAAAACAAAAACTGGCTGGCATGTTCTGTTGACTTAATGGGCTGGGAGTGGGGAAGAAAATCTTTATATGAACTGTCATTAAAGAAAGGCAACCTGCTCCCCAGAGTCAGTGAGCTCAAATCTGTATGTTTTACATGTGTCTTTTTCAACTACTTAATGGTCATAAATCCAGAAGTAGATTAAACTTCTGTTCAGTTAGTGATGATAGTAGAACCAGCTAGCTGTTAAGCAGTTTTTTTTTGTGCTGGCCACCTTCTCAACTTTTTCTATTTCTTTGATTTTCATACTGTACTACCTAATTTCATTAAGTAAGGAATTACATTATTCTGACTTAGAAGCTTGCAGCTGTGGTTTGTGTGCTTATTGATGTATATGAGGGCAGCTGCATGAAATAACTGACATTTGCCTTTTGAAGAGGGAGAGACAGTTTAGCTTCTAGCTGCATAGGTTGTGAGGTCTTGCATCAGTGGGACTGATTTGAACCTGCTGTCAGTGCTTTTTGGTGAGTTCAGTTTTACTTATGGAACTTTATATCTTTGCTGATGGTTCTTAACAAGGGAGCTAAGGTAATAGTGCTTATTCCTTAGTAAATGTTTGCACTGAATTGATTTTCTTTACTTTTGCGTAAGGTTCTGCCTCAAATGGGAGGGGGATGACTGAGGTCTGTGGTAATGAGCAGTGCCCCTTTATCCAGGTGGAGGAACAGGAGCAGAATAAGTAAAGAATCATGGATCTTACAAGCATGGGTACTGAGGATTTTACACCATATAGCCAAAAAGAGCAGAAGGATACTTATTTCACAAAGTCTGTGTTGAAAATTTTCTGGTGTCAGGTAATTGCATAGTTTCACTGTTTCATTAAGTGGTCGTTACTGCAGTTTATTTTTGCAAAATCTGTGTTGAAATGCTTTCAGTTAATGATTGCAGTTGTAGATGTGCTTATGCTAAGGTTCCCTCCTGTCTGAGGACTTAGTTGCATGACTACAGTTTTGGATATCAGGCAAAGTATTTTTGGAGAAAAGTTAATTAATGCTTTTGAAATGGGCTGCACCTGGTGGCTGTCTGATGTTAAAATGCATTTTTACCTTGTGTAGATGTTCTGTGCTTAGATACATGGTAGTTGGCTGAACGTAGTTTGCTGTATGACTTTTAGAAGACACTAAAGCTGTGTAAAAGACATGAGCACAGTTTGTGCAATTTTGTGGCTTTGTCCTGACTGAATAAAATAGGTTCTTAAGTTATTACTAGGCTGACAACCCCAGGGGGGCCTTTTTAAGCCTAGCCATGCTTCCCAAGGTGACAATCAAACCCTATAACTTGTATCTGTATGGTAAAAACCTTAACCATTACACCTCTCACCAACCCCAAACTTTCCCCCCTTTGCATAGTAGTGGATGGTTTCAGTCCATTGACCTCTGAGTTATGGGTCCATCATGCTTCCTCTGCATCACTCTGCTATCTCTTGGACAAAATGGAGAAGTTTAGACTTTGCACTTTGATTGTAGCAGGTGACTTAGACTTCATACAAATGATTGAGTTGTTCATCAGGTAAATGATTCAGGGTACTCTGTATGGCAGACCTAGTAAAGGTGCATGTTGAAGCTCAGGAGGACACTAGGGTAGTAAACAAAGGTAGATTGGTAATCAGTGACTGTAGTAAGTTAGTGTGTCAACTAGTGATGACTCAAGTGGAACCTGTCCATTTGTTTACACTTACTATCATATAGAGTTTGTAAAGCATCAAGTTTAATCTCAGAGAGAATGTCACATTTGCCCATCTGTCATTGTCTGAAATAATCTGCTGTTCACATGCCAATAAAAATGTGGTTGGTAATGAATAAAATAAGTGATGAGCCTGAAAATCTGTGTGATACCTACAGTGCAGCCTTTTGGTAGTGCAGTCATTCAGACACCTCTGTGTTTGTTTTAGGCAGTCCTTTGTCGTTACAGTGAGGAAAGCCAGAAGCAAACAGCACTGCCTCTGAGTGTGGAGCACAACCCAACCCAGTACGAGGAAAGGATGAGGATTCAGAAGGCAGGTGGTACAGTCAGGTAACAAAAAAGACATAAGTAGTGTGATTTTTTCCCCCTAATTATCTTATTTTCTGTCTCGGTAGTCATTAGGCATTTATGCTGCTTCAGTAATCTTTACATACTCGTTTACTAGATGACGCATGTAATGTTAGCAAAGAAGATTGTTCATAGGTATTTACTAGAATGTTGATCTGGGGAAATCTTGAGAAGCCTAGCCTTACATTTCTGTGGTAGTTTTAGTCCTTGCATTTTATATACAAATAAACTAGAGATGGGCAGAACAAGGATATGTTGGGACATTACATTTTGCTGTTCCATTATTACCAATGGTCAAAGATCAGTCAAGACCAGCTAGTAAGGAGCATGATATCTACATGTTGCAGGATCTCATTCATAAGTCAGCCCACAGTGTCAAAGTCCAAGCTGGAAAACCCACCCCATTAAAGAAAGGCAGCAGGGAAATAGGTCAACCGTACCTCTCAACTGTACAGATTTTATCAGAATGTCCAGATTTTTGCTTCATATTTTTGGCACATTTTTCATAAAATTGTGGTTTTCTGGCAAGTTAGTGGCAAATCATTAATGATGGAAATTAGATAATAACGACAGACATTTGAGTTTGATAAACACCCTTCAGAAAATTCACGCTAATGCAAAACATGTTACTCTGTCAATTATCTAAGTCTGTAATATAAATATTTAAAAATTGTCTCTATTTTTGGGCATTTGTCCCACTTTTATTTATGACTTTGTCCAGATTTCTTACTCTTAGAGGTTGAGCGGTATGGTCAGCACCCTTCTACAAATGCAGCCATTCAGGAGGTCCCACTAGATCATATAGGTCTGCATTTCTAATCAAATTTGTTATTGGTGCCAAAAAATAAAAAGACTAGAAAAACTATTAGGCCCATTCTAATTCTCAGTAGCCTAAACTACATTGTAGTAAGATAAAAAAAAAAGAGTGGCCAAGGTGCAAATGGTAATTTACCTTTCACCAGTGGACCCCTCCCTTTCCATTTGGTAAGTTTTATACCATTGTTGGTATTCCTCCTCTTTTTCTTCCATGGTATTCCTCTCATTTACCATTGTTGGTAATAAAAAAAAAAAAAAATCTTTGTGTGTGTCAGAATATCTTTCCTACTATTGAATTGTTTCTCTTTACTGCTCATTTACTGTTGACTGGATTTTGCCATAATGACAGACAAAAGGGGCACTACTGGTTTCAAACAATGTGATAAATGTAGCAGGAAGATGCCAAACTCCGATGGCCATCTCTTCTGTGTCTATTCCCTGGGAGTACCCCACTTAAAGGTTCAACCTCCGTGGGAGCTCTGTAAGGACTTTATTGCCCGTACCTTAGCCGAGCGCAAGAACAAACTAATTCTAAAGGGTCTTTTTAAAACCCCTTTCTTGGAGACTTTATCTGAGGCGGAGGTCTCAACCCCTCCTAAAAAAGAGTTGAAGAAGCAGAGCCAGTCAGTACCATCATCTCCTCATCCTCAAGAATTGAAAACCACTAAGGAAAGGGTTCTTATGGAACCAAAACCAAAAATGGCAAAAATGACCATCTGTTTTGGCACTAGTCTCTAAACCTCCGTCCACGGTGCTGTGCTTAACCACGGAACGGATGACTTCTTCACCCACGGTACTGACCCCTTCCACGGTACCACAGACCCTCTGGGCACCAAAAATAGTCTCTCGGTTAAAACCGGTCACTTCCCTCGCCTCATCACAACCTTCAGGTCTTCCAACCATGATGCCGGTGGTCCACATACTAGCCCAGGACCAGATGGTCTCTGTCAATTGACCCTTTTGTTGGACAGCAGTTGTCTATTTCTTGATGGGCCTGAATGTCCATCGGGGATCCGTTCCACCAGGAGCCTTTTGGAGCTCGACATAGTGAGACTTGTGGATTAGCTCCTAGCAGCCAGAGGCATCCCAACTCCATCTAAAACCTCCCTCCCATCCGGAGCCGAGGATTTTTCTCCATAGAATCCAACATATATTCCTCCTTCAACTTCGCAGGTTTTGGAGCCCTCGATGCCGACGCCTATCCCAGTGCTAACTTCTTTGGTTCCACTGATGTATCTTACCATGGTTCTGGAGCCTACCCTGTGGTCCACGGTTCAATCAGAGCTGACCCACCCTCGAGACCGTGACTGGTCTGTTGGCACCATGACCCCTATCACGGTGCCGATTTTTTTCTACGGTGCCTTCTACGGTTCTGGTTGCTCTGACAGCTCAGAGTCCGCTCGCGCCTCCTTCCCTGGAGGCATACTCATCAGAGCAGGGTGTGACCCCGGTTCTGTTGATGTTCTTTGTGTTTCACTGTTGCAGTCATCACACTTGGGTTATCTGACTTGCAGGTAGCCCTCACCTGGCCCAAATACCAGAGACTTAGTATTTCTGCGTTGGATGCTGTCGGTCCTGGACTGATGTCAGGTCGTCAGGGGTATAAAAACAGGCAGCCGACGCAAATTACATCAGTCTTTCTTGCCGAGGAGGATCCCGGAGCAGAAGCAGATGTCCTTCAAGGATGCATCTGCAGTCATAACATATGGGTTGTCCTGCCTCAGGCAGCCCTTCGGTCGGCCGAATTCCAAAGTCTGGGTCTGGCCTCGGCTGATGTCGCATCTTCCCCGACGTCACAGCTGCTGGGGTATAAAGGCGTCAGCCGACGCCATTTTCCTCAGTCTTTCTTGCCGCGAGGTGCCCGAAGCAGAAGCTGTTCGCAAGTGCCGGTCGGTCAGATCCAGAGATTCAGCTACCGAAGACTTCTAAAAAGCTAAGTACCCCGTTCGGGACTCTTTCTTGCCTCAGCCGATGTCAGACAAAGTAAATAATTGTTTAACGTGTGGGAAACAAATACCTCATAAGGATTTCCATTCCTACTGCCTTCCTTGCTTAGGCCCAGACCACGACGTATCAGCCTGTTTAGCCTGTGCCTCCTTCAACCGACGGACTCTTAGACGTCGGTCGGAGTTTGCAGAAGAGTTTTTTGGATCCGCTTTTGCATATAAAATGCCGTTGGATACTCAGACTACGCATTTAGCCAAAAAACGCAAGGAAAAAGACCGACACTCGCGGCCCGTGGTTTCGGCTGAAACCACGGTTAGTCCTACCGCGAGTGTCTCGGTTTCGGCTGAAACCGAGGCCTCGGTTCTTCCTTCTGCCGAAATCATACCTCCGACAACCGAGGCCAGCGAGGCCCCGGCCGAGTCGGCTACAGAAATCCCTACCGAAGAAGCAAGCGCACGAGAATTGTCCGACACCATTCCTTTGGACATTTCCACTCCTGCACGTTCGGGGCAGCTAGGCCCCCTGCTTCTATGTCTATTAAGGCTTTCTCCAGGGCTAAAGCAGCTAAAATTACTAAAGCTTTACCTGCAAAATCAACCTCACAGAGACCTTCCTCAAGTACCCAGATTCTCAGTCTTGCTGAGGACCTTATTTCTCTGATTAGGGGTTCCCAACCTCACCCAGACAGGGCCTCCCAACCTCCTCCTGACAAAGGCCCAGGACTGAACCCCCGGAACCTCTCTCCTCTGACTACTCCTCGGATGGATCTGATTTGTCAGACCATCATGAAGGGCCATACTCACCTTATGAGGACTCTGATGCAGAAGACTCTATCCCTTCTGCTTCCCCTCCAGAGGAATTTTCCTTTGGGGAAACTTTACACTCTATGAGGGAACACTTTCAATGGCAGGGTCAGGATTTTTCTGATTCTAGAAAAAGACTAAGGACTTTCTTACACTTGCCACAGCATAGGCCTTTAGCCATACCACCTGTGCTAACTGTAGTTGATGATGCATATAATGATGTCAGCTCTGCCCCTGATTCACTTCCTCCGGCCCCTGCCAAACCTGACAGAGATACTACAGGGTTCCGGATTCCCACTTCCACTTGTATAAGGCCCATGCTGCAGACCCAGAACTATTTCTCAGGGCGCGAAAGGTGTTGCAGCTGCCACTGCCAAAAACCCACTACCCTCTGAAAGGGAGTCGAGCATTAGAGAGATGGGGAAAAAAGGTTTATACATCTGCTACTCTTTCTGCCAGGGCTTTAAACTGTCAATTCCATATGATACAGTACCAGGAATATTTGTTAGACCAGCTGAATAAAAAGCTTGCTTCTCCTGAACCTTTAGACCGTAAGGCCCTTCAGGATTTGGTACACAATTCTCAGCAGGTCAGTAATCATTTTTTAAAATGTGGCTATGATGCACTGGAAGCTTCATTTAGATCAGCTATGACTGGGGCAGTAATTCGTAGACACGCCTGGCTAAAAGAACAATCCTTGCCGGACCATGTTAAGGCTAAACTCCTAGATGCTCCAATAGAGAAACAAAGTTTATTTGGCTCCCCTGCACAGGAGATTCTAAAGAAAGTGGAAGAAAAAGCAAAATCTGTGCAAACAGTTAAGGATTTTCTGCATGTCCAACCTCCGAGGTTCAGCAGAAACTGGCCTTCAAAGAATTGGTCCTTTCCAGACAACTCCAAAGCACAGAGGGGCAGGAATAGACGCCCAAGAGGCAGAGGTCAATCAAAAGGTGCCTACAGGGGTCGCCAGTGGCAACCTGCCAACCAGAGGACTACTGCCACAGCTGCAACTACATCCACTTCCACAGGACAAACACAATGACTTGACTCTAACTCCACCTACAAGGGAACAACTGGAAGCACCCTTGGGCGGAAAATTGGCTTTATTCTCAAACAACTGGCATTGCATTACAAAAGACAAATGGACATTGCAAACAATAGACAGAGGATACAGGTTTCATTTCCACACTTTACCAAGAAGGAGCGGAATGCCAAACCTTCCACCAAACCAGAAGCCAGAGGCTTTAAGACAAATCAACAATTTACTTCAGATGAAAGCAATAGAAAGGGTACCATCTACGGAACAAGGCCAAGGGTTTTACTCCAGACTATTCCTTGTACCAAGAAAAGAAACCCAATGGAGGCCTATTCTCGACTTGTCCGCACTAAACACATATCTCATTGTGCCAAAATTTAAAATGCTGACCCTACAGCAACTTCTTCCCATGTTGGGCAAGGAGTCTTGGCTGGTGACTCTAGATCTCAAGGAGGCATACCTGCACGTCCCTATATGACCAGATTGCAGAAGACACCTCAGATTTCTTGCAGTATCAGAGCATTATCAATTCTCAGCTTTGCCATTTGGCTTATCTACTGCGCCCAGAGTATTCATGAAATGCCTGGCATCAGTAATTGCACGTTGCAGGCTTCAGGGAATTCAAATCTACCCATACCTGGATGACTGTCTAATACAAGCGGAGAACAGGACAAGACTTACAAAGGATTTGGCCTATGTCATACACCTGTTACAGGCCTTGGGATACACAGTCAACATCCAGAAGTCAAGACTAGTGCCATTCCAAAGGATAACCTTTTTGGGTGCGGATCTGGACACAATAACTCAGATGGCTATTCTCACAGAAGAAAAACAAAAGCAACTACCAGTCTACTTCGTGGCTTTGACAAGACAAACTCAGCTCACTGCAAGGAAAGTCCTGCAGGCCCTGGGTTACATGGCATCTTGCATAATCTTGATCCCACATGCCAGGCTGCATATGAGGAAATTACAATGGTACCTAAGGAATGTATGGTCTCAACACAGGCACAGTCTAGAAACCATGATTCCTATCATTCCATGCCTGAAAAAGGAATTCCTGTGGTGGGCTCAGGCCTGCCAGTCCACCAGAGGGTTGCCTTTCACCAAACCACATCCAAGGCAGACCATCACCACGGACGCCTCAGACCGAGGATGGGGACCACACATGGAAGACAAGTGCATCCAAGGCCTATGGACTCAAGACCAGCTGAATTTGCACATAAACCTAAAGGAGATGCTGGCAGTGAAACATGCAATCGAGGCATTCAAATCATTCCTCCAGCAAGGTCATCTGCTGATAAGGACAGACAATACCACAGTCATGTGGTGCATAAACAAACAGGGAGGCACGCATTCCTACCCTCTATGCCGGATGGCAATGGATCTGTGGAACCTAGCCCTGGATCTCAACATCCAACTGCAGGCCAAATTCGTACCAGGAAAATAGAATTCACTAGCAGACAGCTTAAGCAGAACTACCACGGATGCTCACGAATGGATGCTGCATCCAGACATCTTCAAAATCATAACAAACAAATGGGGAATGCCAGAGATAGACCTGCTCGCCTCCCCACTCAACAACCAACTAAAGAAATTCTGCTCAAGAGTATACCACCCACAAGCCTGGAAGGTGGACTCCCTCTCTTTCAACTGGAATGCCCTAGCAGTGTATGCTTTTCCACCACTTCCATTGATGTACAGAGTACTACTGAAGATCAGAGAGGAACAGCCAAATGTGATACTGATAGCTCCAGACTGGCCAAGGCAGCACTGGTATCCGCTGCTGAGAAGCATGTCTCGGACGAACTCATGGCCTCTACCCCTATGGCCTCTACTTCTAACGCAGAACAACTTCAAGACACTGCATCCAAACTTGAAAACACTGCAACTGACTGCCTGGAAAATTGCCTAAAACAAAGCCAAACTGTCTTATCTCAAAGGGTCAGGGACATAATCCTGGAGGCTCGAAGACCCTCCACAAGAAAGACATACTCAGCTAAATGGAAGAGATTCCTCATTTGGAGCGCTTCAAAGGGTACAAATGTCACACTGGCAAACCTAGCACACATCCTAGAATACTTAGCAGAACTGTTCCACAATGGCCTGTCATATTCTTCCATTAAGATCCATGCTTCAGCAATTTCAGCAGAATACAACATGGATCCACCCTCTCCTCAGACAATTTTTAAGAGGGATCAAAAATGTAAAACCTCCAAGAAAACCTCCTCTTCCTGCATGGGATCTCAATTTTGTGCTGGAAAAATTAACACTACCTCCCTTTGAACCAGCAGCATCAGCAGACTTACAGTTCTTATCTTGGAAAACTGCTTTCCTTCTAGCAATCACTTCAGCAAGAAGAGTATCCGAGTTACAGGCGCTAATGGCAGTGCAGCCTTTCCTTATTTTTCACCAGGATAGAGTGTCTCTGAGAACCAATCCTACTTTCATGCCAAAGGTGGTATCCAGGGTATCCTTGAACCAAGCTATTCATTTGCCTCACGCTCTTCCCTAACCCACAGAACAGGGGAAAACTACTGCACACCTTGGATGTACACAGACAACTACGCTACTATCTGGACAGAACTAAAACCAGCAGAAAACTGACCAACTTCTGGTAGCATATGCAGCTGGAGTGCAAGGAAAAGCAATTTCCAAACAGACAATCTCTAAATGGATAGGAAATTGCATTTGTTCCTGCTACTCTTTTCATGGAAAGACAGCTCCTGAAAATATCAGGCCTCACTCCACAAGAGCCACAGCCACCACTACAGCTTTCCTACGAGGGTGGCTACCAAAGACATTTTAGAAGCTGCTACTTGGAGCTCCGTGCATACATTTGCCAAGCATTACAATCTACCTTTATACTCCAGATCCCGAGCAGGTTTTGCAACTGCAGTTTTACAGGGGATCATAACTACACCATCCTTATCTTAGTACCTCCTCCCCCAGTTTGGCTATGGTATTCTACCCATATGTTATGACTGCAGATGCATCCTTGAAGGACATAGTACAGTTTTGTACCTACCATAAATGTAGATGTCCGATAGGTATGCATCTGCAGTCAGGATTACCCACCCTCCTTCCTCTGTGGTATTCCTAGGGTGCTTACCCCTTAAGCTAGCTGGGGGAATCTATTATGGTGTATTTGTTTGTATGTATGTATATATATATATATATATATATATATATATATATATATATATATATATATATTGTTTTACTCTGTTTGGAATTTTCAATTTTTATCCAAATTTAGCCTTCCTAGAGGGCACCTGGCATCTGGGGCAAGAAACACTGAGGAAAATGGCGTCGGCTGATGCCTTTATACCCCAGCAGCTGTGACGTCGGGGAAGATGCGACATCAGTCGAGGCCAGACCCAGACTTTGGAATCCGGCCGACCGAAGGGCTGCCTGAGGCAGGACAACCTATATGTTATGACTGCAGATGCATACCTATCGGACATCTACATTTATGGTAGGTACAAAACTGTACTTTCGCAAGTGTCGGTCGGCCGCTACCTGAAGTTTTTCAATGTTCTGTAGTTCTATTTCACCTTCATTCTTACACTTCGCAAGTTCGGCTCCGATTCGGCCATACTGTAGCTCAAAAACTTCTGGTTGGCTTGTGGCTAGACAGTATCCCATCATGCACCACTACCATTCCCCAGATCTCGTTTGCCACTCATTCAGCTCAGACATGATTCTTCTTGCCTGTGGCTAAGTGATATTTTTCAATATTTTTTGACTTGTCATTATTGGATAAAATAATCTTGTTTTGGTAGTTTAGTGTGTTTATCGCAGTCTGTGTCTGTTCAGACTATTTGCTGCTTGTTTTTCTCTGTGTACTTCTTGTACGTTGTTTGGCCGTTCTTCCATTGGCCCTTTTTGTATCCCTGCATCCGCTATCTCTTGTGCTGCGTTTTTTTTTCTTTCCTCCTTGGGCTAGGCCCGTTTAAGTTAGAGGATCTAGTCCTCATTCTGTTGTTTGTCTTCTGCTGGGCTAGGCCCCTTTTAAATTAGAGGACCTAGTCCACGGTTCTGTTTACTGTCTCTCCCTGGGCTAGGCCCGTTTAAATTAGAGGACCGAGTCCTCAGTTCATTTCTTCTCCTCTTAGGGCTAGGCCCGTTTAAATTAGAGGATCTAGTCCTCCGTTTTTCTTTGTCTGTTTAATAGTTGTGTTTGTATTTGTGGATAGTGGTTTTGCATTATGTCAGAAGACTCTAAGGATCATAAGCCTTCAGGTTTCAAAAAGTGTACTAAATGTGCCCAGAAAATGTCCTTGACTGATGGGCACAATTTGTGTGTTTACTGTTTTGGGGCTATTCACATCCAAGAGTCTTGCCTATTTTGTCATGCTTTCAGTCCTCGTGTTCTTCAGGAGAGGAAGAACAAACTTATATTGAAAGGACTATTAAAACATTCCTTTGAGGAGGAAATGGCATCTTCATCATCTAGCTCTAAATTTCCTTCCTCCTCCAAGAAAGACCGACCAAAAACTACAAAAAGGCGGACTCGCACCCCTTCTGTTTTGTCGGGGCCGCCAGACAAAATTACTAAGTTGGCTACACCCTCATTGGCTCCACTGATTTCGGTGCCGACAGAGGCTAGCCTAGTGGATCCATCAGTTTTGGCTCCAGGAACTTCGGATCCGATAACTGACACTACATCTCAGAGTCGGTCATCTGAACTCCGACCGGTTTTCCCGACTCTTAGGTCGCCTATTTTCCAACAGTCTAGATCCCCCACTCAATCTTCCAGGTCCTCTAGGAGCCTTTCTGATGAGGACGTCGAGAGAATGGTGCATAGACTGCTTCAGACTTCGGCGGTAGCAAATTTGCTTTCGGCTCCGGAGCCTAATGTGTCCCCACACCCAATCGATGTTCCTCTGAGCTTCACTGAGCCTTCGGAGCCAGAGTTGTTGGTGCCTCCGATTGTGGATAGGTCGGTTACAGCTACCTCTGTTGGTCTCTCAGTTCCGATATCTGCTCTGACCCTTTTGTGCCATCCGTGAGATCTAGGGTCCTCAGCTCTCCGGTCGGGCCCGAGGGGGACGCTTCGAATCAAACTTCTTCGGTTCCGAGCCTACCTCTCGGTGCTTCAGCCCGGGTGAGCTTGGACCCCACATCTGCCTCAGAGCCCATCTCCTCGGTACCGAGGGCTGCTTCTACATCTTCGAAGCAGAGGGCATCCTCGGAGATGGGAGGATCAGCCTTCGAGGTGATGTGTGCTGTCCTGGTCTTCAGCTCTATCCAGAGGTACCGACACTCTTCCCCCCTAAGGCGCTGACTTCAGTCTCAGCTCCCTCTCTCTCCCAACACAGTAGAGACCCACAACTTCAGGATACCTCCATGAGTGGTCACCAGTCTTCCGAGGTCTCCCCAGAATACCTGTCTGAGGAACCACCTAGGAAGAAAACTTGTAAGAGGAAACCTGTTGACTCCACTGATGAGTCTATTATATCAGCCACTGACCTCGAGGAGTCAGAAGGGTCCCCCAAGTCATCCTCTGATGATATCTCATTCGCAGATATCTTTGAGATCCTGGAACATAGAGGCGGCTGGCCCACCACATCCCCTTCTAATGAGGAGTCAGTGTACCCGAAGGCTTTCGGTTCGCAATCTTCCACCTCTTGGGTGTCTCCTCCTTTCGACGAGCTACTGGTTTTAGTGAGTGGAAAGGTGTAGGAATCTCCTGATTCTGTGGAACTGGTTCATAGAAGACCAAATACATTTTTGTCAGCACCCTAGGACATGGACTTATTTACGAAGGGTGTTCCAGTAGATGCCATGGTGGTGGCAGCAGCCACCAAAAAGGAACTTGCCGAAACGTCCTCCACTGTCCATCCACCGAACAAGGAGTCTCGAATGATGGATAGTTATGGGAAGCGTGTCTTTGCTTCAGCAGCTTTTACACTGAACTACCTGTCCCATTTCACAAGGCTCCAGAGAGATCTCCTAAAAGAGCTGGGAGATACTCTGCAGGATAACGAATCTGATGCGGAATCTCAGAAGGTCAACGCACAGATGTCTACCCTTAATTCTTTTGTTTACTCCTCCATGAGGCTGATTTCTTATGCAGTGGGTGGAAAGAGTAGGGCAGCGGGTTCAGGAGTCTCTCTCAGAAGACACTCTTGGATGTGTTTGTGTAACTTTGTGGAGGCCTTTAAGTCTACGTTTACCAGCGCCCCCTTTGACGGATCCTCATTGTTCGGAACCAAGGTAAAGGACACATTCACCAGGTGCGAGCAGGAAGGAAAAACCCTGTCTGCCATGGGAGTCCAGTTTTCCATCCCTTCTAGACCCTATCCTAAAGGGCAGAAGAGTGGCAAAATGTGGTTCAGAAAACTGCAGAGGTTTTTTCAGGACGCACAAGGTGATTCCTTCTCCAGATGCAGAGGAGGAGGACATAATGGTAGATGCCACCCTAGAGGTAGAGGAGGCCCACAGAACCAGGGAGACCGTGATTCCTTTCGTGGTCTTCCCTATTAACGCTCTTGAAAGGAGGCCTGACTGTGCGTCTCTGGAACCAGTCAGGGGTCGTATTTCTTTATAACCAGAAGCCTGGCATGACATCACTCAAGACAAGTGGGTATTAAAGATAATTACCATATTCCCTTCTCTTCTCCACCCCTTCAGACCAGATGAATCCCAGATGGCCTGGCACGATATCACTCAAGACAAGTGGGTATTAAAGATAATTACCTGAGGTTACCATATTCCCTTCTCTTCTCCACCCCTTCAGACCAGATGAATCCCAGATGTGCTACCCAATCACAGGGATTCAGTAACTCTAGAAATCCAAAAGTTGCTTGTGAAGAGAGTCATCCAACCCATCCCCGCAGACCAAGTAGGATTAGAGACTTACTCCCGATTCTTTTTGGTTTCGAAAAGAACAGGGAACATGAGACCCATTTTGTATCTCAGCAAATTGAACCAATCTCTACAGAAGTCCAAGTTCCGAATGTTCACCTTACAGTTGATACTCCCATTGTTAAGGAAAGACATTTGGATGTGCACCATAGACCTCCAAGATGCTTACTGCCACATCAAAATGGACAGGACATCGAGGAGTCACTTACGCTTCTGGCTGGGAACCAGTCATTATCAGTTCCGCACCCTACCCTTTGGTCTCACCATAGCCCCCCAGGGTGTTCACCAAATGTATGGCAGTGGTTACAGCTCACTTGAGACGTCAGGGATTCCAAGTGTTTCCATATCTGGACGACTGGCTCTTGACTGCCACCACCAGGCATCTACTGTTGCAGGCCAGGGATGCTACCATTTCAACTTGCCTGCAATTAGGAATTACAGTAAATTGGCAAAAATCTGCATTGTTGCCCTCTCAGCACATGAATTGTATTGTCTCTGAATTAAACACCGTCTCAATGAGGGCTTACCTTACTGTGGAAAGAATTCAGTGTCTAAGGGAACAAGTCTTGAGCTTACGTCCTCTATGAAAAGTCAAAGCAAAGGTGGTGCTCAAGCTATTAGGGAACATGGCTTCCACAGTAACACTATTTCCATTAGCCAAACTGCACATGAGGGTCCTGCAGTGATTACTCTTTGCCCAGTGGTCACTGCAGTACCTTCCTCTGTCTCACCCCATTTTGATAAATTTGTGTAAACAGGATCTTCATTGGTGGACCCAGACCAGCAATCTAAACACAAGCAGACCATTTGCCCCCCCCCCCCCCCCCAGTTGCCACTGTGACCACGGATGCCTCCCAGATAGGGTGGGGGGGGCATTATCTAGGGAGAACAGTCCAAGGCACATGGTAAGATCACGAGGCTCATTTGCATATCAACGTCTTGGAGATGAGAGGAGTGCTTCTACCATTTCAAGCACTTCACAGCTTTCTCCATCTTGGGACGATTGCAATCCACTCGGACAACATGTCAGTGATATGGTACCTAAACAAACAAGGAAGAACCAAATCTTATCCCCTCTGCAGAGAAGCCCTTCAAGTATGGGAGTGGGCGGTATCTTCCTAGCACTTTCTTATAGCAAAGCACATCCCGGAGAAATCCAGCGTCATAGCTGACAGGCTCAGCAGGGCTATTCTGATGCCTCACAAGTGGTCTTTGAACACATACATTACGGAAAAAAAATTTCGCAAATGGGGTCAGCCTTGCTGCGATCTCTTTGTCACATCTCTCAATGCCAAATGCAGCAGCTACTTTACCCAGATTCTTCCGGAAGGGGAAGCACCAAGAGATGCACTCGTTCACGATTGGCCCTCGGGACTTCTGTATGCTTTCTCTCCCTTCCCCCTCATATCGAAGGTAATTCAGAAAGCAATATCCTCGGGAAGCAGAATGATCCTAATTGCTCCTTACTGTCCTCGACAGATTTGGTTCCCCTTCCTCAGAGCTCATCTAAAGGATGAGCTGTGGACTCTGGATCCAGTACCAGATTTACTGACACACGTCAGGGGCATTCCATCCCTCTCTCCACACCCTCAACTTGACAGCTTGACTGCTCCAATTCCATCCCTAGTCAGGCTTCATGACTTTTCTCCCGAGGTTGTACACATCCTGTTCATAGCCTAGTACCAACCTATGAACCTATCGGCCCTAGGGCCTATGCAAGCCTAGCCATAACAATTCTCTGGATATTTCTTCCCACAATATTTACTTTTCCAGGCCCCTGTCTAGCAGGGCGACTGACATGATCCCCGGGGTGAATTTCCTATCTCCCATCCAATCATCAAGGTTCCTTTTGAAGAGGGCCAAAGGAGGCGCTCTGCTTGATATGTATGGGCAGTCTATTCCAGAGTATGGGGAGTCCCTGGGTCAGGAATTTATACCTCCAGCATGTTTTGTTCATTGTGATGACCAGGTTTAGATCCCTGGAGCGTGTGGCTCTGAGGGATTGGGATTTCTTTAAGTGGAGCATGTCCAACAGCTCAGGGTTTGACATGGCCTTGTATGTTAAGCAGAGATCGCCTCTGAGTAGATGATATGCCACAGAGTATAGCTGGAGTTTTTTTAGACGGTTAGTATATGGCATCTGCTTTAGGCCTGTGATTCTTTTAGTGAGGTATTTCTGTGGCCTTTCAATCTGTTGCAGATGTCTTGTGAGGTACATACCAAACGGGGCATTATACTCTATAATGGGTCTAATGAGGGATGAGTACAGTGGGACAATGACCTCCTTTTTTCTGGATGAAAAGCCCTTAGTGATGAGGTGTGCCACATAAAAGAATTTCCTGACTGTTGTGGCAATGTGGTTATCGAAAATGAGACCACTGTCCACCTGTGTCCCTAAGTCTCTCATCACACTTTCGATGTTTAGTGTCCTGCCACCTATGTGGTATTTCATGGGTACATGTTTTTTTCCAAAGGGGATAACTATACATTTCTTGGCATTAAGCTTGAGCCCATGGCTGTGGCACTAGGCATCTGTTTCTGTAAGGCCCTTTTGTAGAATATCCACATCATTTGGGGATTCAATAATGGCTCCCAGTTTGCAGTCATCTGCAAACTTTGTTAGCCAGAGTCCCTTAGTGTTAGCCTGTACTTCAGAGAAGTAGATGCCAAACAAGAGTGGTCCCAGGACTGAACCCTGAAGTACTCCACTTGTCACTTGTCTGGAGCTGGATTTGGAGTCGGCTACTTTTACTGTCTGGGTTCTGTCAGTAAGCCAGTTAGCAACCCATCGAGTGACGTAGGGATTTATGCCCAGCTTAGTAAGTTTATCTATGATTCCAGAGTGGGGGATGGTGTCAAAGGCCTTGGCGAGGTCCAGATAGGCTGTGTAGACTGCCCTACCCTCGTCCACAGCTCTGTAGACTGATTCGAAGAAGTCAATCAGATTCAGGAGACAAGATCGGCCCTTCACAAACCCAAACTGGGTGGGGTCCAGTGTTTGAAGGTTGCCAATGTCTTTGTTTATAAGTTCCATGATAATGCGTTCCATGCCCTTGCAAATCAGGCTTGTCAGACTGATGGGACGGTAGTTCCTGGGATCCAAGGTGGATCCTTCCTTGTGGAGAGGGATAACTGTAGCTGTGCGCCACTCATTGGGCACGAAGCCTGAGGTGAGGCTATGATTAAACATCACACTTAGGTGAGGTGCCAGTTCATTTTGTAGTTCTTGTAGTACACAGCCTGGGATGTCATCTGGTCTCATGGATGCTGTATTCTTAGCTTTGGAGATTGCGGTTTCTACCTGTGTGGCCGTGATTATCGGAATTTGGCAGTCTTTTGGTATTGAGATGGGCCCTTTAGGGGGTGAGAGTGGGGTGAAGTTGGCACTAAATCGATCTGCCAGGATATTGGCAATATCCTTGGGATCAGTATATTTAATGCCATTCTGTTGTAACTCAGAGCAGATTTGAGCATTGCCATTTAGATTCTTGACATAACTATAGAATGCCTTGTGGTTGTCTTTGGAATCTTTGGCAATTTTATTTTCGTAACTAGCTGTTGAGGATTGTATGAGGGATCTCAGCTTCTTACTGAGGCTGGTGAGGGAGTTTTTTGCATCCTGGGATTTTCCTCTTTTTTGCAACAGATGTTCTTCATCTCACATTGCTGCAGTCCTTACACTTGGGTAGTCCGCTGTCCTCGGTCGGCCCGAATATCAAAGTATAAGGCTGACGTCGGTCAAGGCGCATTTGACTGACATCAGGACGTCAGGGTACAAATGCGCATGACCGACGTCATATCCTCAGTCTTTTTTGCCGCATGGTCCGATGCAGAAGCAGCATTGCAAGTGCCGGTTGGCATTCTGAAATTTTTCGATTCCGGAGTTTCAGACCGAGTCAAAGTTGGCTAAGTACCCGCTAGAATATTTTAGTTTTTCTTGCCTCAGTGGTTTACCGGATGTCAGAAAAAGTGAATAATTGTATTTCTTGTGGGAAACAGATACCGCATAGAGATTATCATACTTTGTGTATTCCTTGTTTAGGCCCTGAGCACGACGTTGTTGGGTGTCGCTCTTGTGCTAGATTCAATAAGCGCACTATAAAGAGAAGGTTGGATTGTGCCAGGTTAGTCTTCGGGAAGCAGTGCAATTATAAAATGCCGTCGGATGCTCCGACGCCCGCTTCTTCGAAGAAGCGCAAGGACAAAGCAGTCAAGCCTAGGCTAGAGGAACCGTCCGCATCGGACCGGTTCTTTAGAGGTGTCGGTGGAGCCGGTGGTTCCACCGGAGGTTTCTTTGGGATCCCAGGGAGAGACTTTGTTGTTGCAGGATGTGGCCTCTCAGGAGGCAGGTCAGGCTGAAGGGGCTTCTCAGGTTACTATACTACCCTCCCTTCCTAGGGTGGTTAGGCCCTCTCCTTCTGTTTCCAAGGCTTCTCCCAGAGGCAGGTCAGGTTTAGCTTCAGTTGGTGTCACCCCTAGTTCTTCAGGAACTGTGCCCAAGAAGCATATGCTTAAAATGGCAGAAGATTTGATTACTTTGATTAGGGTTCTTTGCCCTCCTGATAAGAGACCTAGGGTGGAGCCTGAGTTAGGAGTTTTGAGCAGGCTTCGATGTTTCAGAGTCTTCGGCTGAAGACTTGCAGGAGTATTCTCCTTATTCTGATTCTGATGTGGATGATTCTACTCCTTCTGCTTCTCCTCCTGAGGATTTTTCTTTTTCAGAAACTCTTCATTCCATGAGGGAGCATTTTAAGTGGGAAGGTCAGGACTTCTCTGATTCCAGGAAAAGGCTTAGGGAATTTTTGTTTTTACCCCAGCATAGGCCTTTGGCTATACCTCCTGTTTTGGATGTGGTGGAAGATGTTTTTACAGAGGCTTCTCTTAATCCTGATTCTTTGCCTCCTGCTCCTGTTAAACCGGATAGGTATTACAGGGTGCCTGAAGCTCATAAATATCTTTTTAAGAGTCCTAGGGCGGACCCAGAAACTGTTAGTCAGGGGCCTAAAGGTGTTAAGGCTTCTGTTAAGAATCCGGTTCCTTCTGATAAAGAGGCCAGGGCTTTGGATAGATGGGGAAAGAAAGTTTATACTTCCTCCACTCTAGCTATGAGGGCTTTGAATTGCCAGTTTCACATGTTGAAATACCAAAACTATCTCCTTTCACAATTGAAGTCTAAGGTTGATGCTCTGGCGGAAGGTATTGATTGTAAAGAGTTGCAAGATTTAGTACATGTTTCTGAACAGGTGGGTAAGCATTCTTTGCAATGTGGTTTTGATGCTGTACAGGCCACGACTAGGGTGGCTGCCACTGGGTCAGTTCTTCGCAGGCACGCCTGGCCGAGGGATCAGAATTTATCTGACCATGTTAAAACAAGGATTTTAGATGCTCCTTTACAATCTGATGTGTTGTTTGGTTCTCCTGTTGAGACAGTTTTAAAGAAAATGGAAGACAAGGCTAAGTCTATGCAGACTGTTAAAGATTTTTGCAGGTTCAGCCTCCAAAGTTTAGTAGAAATTGGCCTACTAAGGGGTGGACGATCCTTCTTATGATTCCCAGTCTAGGGGTAGATCTAGACGTGATAGGGGCAGAGCTCAGGGCTCTTTCAGGCCTAGAACAGGGAGTTCTCCTGCACAGTCTTCGGTGAGGGCAGGGGTCAGTCCTTTCGTAAACAGACCCAATGACCTACCTTTTCAGCTGCCAGAGCCTTCTCGTCTGGCAGCACCTTTGGGAGGAAGGTTGGCACTTTTCAAAGAAAATTGGAGTTTAATTACCCAAGACAGATGGGTATTGGATATCATACACCACGGTTACAGGTTTTATTTCCATACCTTGCCTCCTTTCAAAGGCATGCCAGACGTTCCTCCTCCACAAAGAATAGAGGCTCACAAGCAAATTTCTCTGTTACTCCAAATAGAGGCCATTCAGCCGGTCCCTATGCCAGAAGTGGGCCTAGGATTTTATTCTCGCCTGTTCCTAGTACCAAAGAAAGGGAACACGTGGAGACCAATTTTGGACTTATCTATCCTCAACACTTATCTGGACATTCCCAAGTTCAAAATGTTGACGTTACAGCAGCTTTTACCTCTGCTGGGCAAAGATCATTGGATGGTAACTTTAGATCTCAAGGAGGCTTATCTTCATGTTCCTATCAGACTGAGTTGCAGGAAGTATCTGCGCTGAGCTGGGACTTCTCATTATCAGTTCTCTGCATTGCCCTTTGGCTTATCTACTGCCCAGAGTGTTCACGAAAGTTCTGGCTCCAGTGATAGCTTTCCTCAGGTTAAAAGGAATACAGATTTATCCTTATTTGGACGATTGCCTGATTCTGGCTCAAGGAAGGGACGAGCTTCTTCATCATTTGGATTATGTGATAGCAGTGCTAAGATGCCTGGGGTATTCTGTGAACGAAATAAAGTCCAGTCTAGTACCCTCTCAGGACATGTGCTTTCTGGGTGTGAGACTGAATACAGCATCCCAGATGGCCTTTTGACCCCGGACAAACAAAAGAATCTTTCCCTTTACTTTCATCAGTTGTCTCATCAGTCCAGGCTGACTGCAAGGACAGTCCTTCAAGCCTTGGGGTTCATGGCATCTTGTATTCTGGTGCTTCCCAATGCCAAACTGCATATGAGGAAGCTACAATGGTATCTCAAAATGTATGGACACAGCACTGCCAGGATTTGGACACTGTCATTCAAATAATACCTTGCATTCAAAAGGAATTTTTGTGGTGGGCTCAGGAATGTCACCTAAACAAGGGACTCTCTGTGACCCGGCCAGAGGCGAGTCAGATTCTAACGACAGATGCCTCAGACAAAGCTTGGGGAGCTCATCTGAATGGAAAGTGGATACAAGACAAGTGGCCTGCCAGACTACAACATCTACATATCAACTTGAAAGAGATGTTAGCAGTCCAGTTTGCATTAATAGCTTTCAAGGATTTACTTCTTCCAGGGCAGGTGTTGATTCTAACAGACAACACAACTGTCATGTGGTACATCAACAAGCAAGGCGGAACACATTCTTATCCTCTATGCAGGCAAGCAATGATTTTGTGGGAGACTGCTCTCAGTTTACAGCTAAATCTTCAGGCAAGGTTTCTGCCGAGCACAGAACTCCTTAGCAGATGTGTTGAGCAGACAAATTATGGATCCCCACGAGTGGAAATTGGATCCTCATGTATTTCAGAAATTGACAGTGTCATGGGGAACTCCAGACATAGATCTGTTCGCTTCTCCACTAAACCACCAGCTGCCAAAGTTTTGCACAAAAAGGTTTCATCCCACAGCTTGGAAAGTGGATGCTCTTTCTTTCAATTGGAGCAAGCTTCATGTGTATGCCTTTCCACCTCTGCCTCTCCTCCCAAAGGTACTACTAAAGGCCAGACAAGACAAGCCAAGGATGATTTTGATAGCTCCAGATTGGCCTCGACAGCATTGGTACCCATTACTGAGAAGCCTGGTACGGAAGCCTCCATGGCCTTTGCCTTCGATTCCACACCTGTTGTCTCAGGAGGACAGTCATTTGCTCAATGTCAAGCTTCACTCTCTGCACCTAACAGCCTGGCATATTCTGTTTTGAACCATAGTGGGCCTCCACTTCCACAGCAAGTTTTGAATGTTATTTTGGAAGCTAGAAGGCCTAGTACAAGGAAAGTGTACGCAGATAAATGGAAGAGATTTTTATTTTGGAGTGCAGCAAAGGATTTTGATGTTTCTGAGCCTAATCTAAGTGTGGCTCTTCAATATCTTACTGAGTTACTGGACAAAGGTTTGTCCTTCTCTTCTATTAAGGTTCATGCTGCAGCAATTTCGCTCACTATGATTGTGACCCACCATTGTTTTCTCATCCTTTGTTCAAGCAATTTCTTAGAGGGCAAAGAATATAAGACCCCACGAAGAGCTCCTACTCCTGCTTGGGATCTCAATTTTGTGTTGGAGAAACTCACTCTACAACCTTTTGAGCCTGCAGCTACTACTGAATTAAAGTTTTATCATGGAAGACTGCTTTTTGTTGGCTATTACCTCTGCAAGAAGGGTTTCTGAGTTGCAGGCCCTTATGGCTGTTGAGCCTTTCTTAATTTTCCATAAGGATAGGGTATCTTTACGCACTAATCCTTCCTTTATGCCTAAAGTGGTTTCTAGTGTGGCTTTAAACCAAACTATTCATTTGCCTACTTTTTATGCAAATCCCCAAAATAAAGGGGAAAAGATTTTGCACACTTTAGATGTACACAGGCAGTTGCGGTATTATTTGGACAGAACTAAGGGGTTCAGGCAGTCTCAGCAGTTATTTGTTTCTTTTGCTTTGAGTTCTCAGGGCAAGCCTGTGTCAAAACAAACTATTTCTAAGTGGATTGGGTTTTGCATTGCTTTCTGTTATTCCCATCATGGCAAGGAAATTCCAGCTGGGATTAGGCCTCATTCCACTAGGGCTACTGCCACTTCGACAGCTTTTTTGAGGGGGGTGGCAACTAAGGATATTTTGGAGGTAGCTACTTGGAGTTCAGTGCATACTTTCTCTAGGCATTATCACCTACCACTTTACTCTAAATCCAGGGCTGGTTTTGCCACTGCTGTTTTGCAGGGCATTTTGGCAGCTCCTGCTTCCTTATAGTTTAGCCATCCTCCCTTACCTCTGCTTTGGGATTCTACCCAAGTGTAAGGACTGCAGCAATGTGAGATGAAGAACATAGTACAGTTTTGTACCTACCATAAATGTAGATGTTCGAAGATCCACATTGCTGCAGTCCAATTTACCCTCCCTCCTTCCCCTCTGCAGTTAGAGGCGGTTGTGTGGGTTGGGTTGTCAATAGGGTGTATATTGTATATATTGTACATATTTTTAGTGCTAGGATGGTTGGTTGTTTGTTTGC
Organism: Protopterus annectens; assembly: GCF_019279795.1. NCBI lineage: Eukaryota > Metazoa > Chordata > Ceratodontiformes > Protopteridae > Protopterus > Protopterus annectens. Next base: position 1,178,251,065 of record NC_056735.1, on the reverse strand, counting down.
TGTCTTTTGGTTTTGACCTTTATTTCTAGGGTCTTCTGACATCTGGGGCAAGAAAAGACTGAGGATATGACGTCGGTCATGCGCATTTGTACCCTGACGTCCTGATGTCAGTCAAATGCGCCTTGACCGACGTCAGCCTTATACTTTGATATTCGGGCCGACCGAGGACAGCGGACTACCCAAGTGTAAGGACTGCAGCAGTGTGGATCTTCGAACATCTACATTTATGGTAGGTACAAAACTGTACTTTTCTTCCTTCTGTTGTATAGTTTTGTTTATAGCAGGGGACCACCAGATTGGCTTCCTTTTTTTGGAGAAGAACATCTTGGTTCTATTTGGGATGGCATGATTCATGCACGAGTGGATGTGCTCGTACAGTGCCTTAGTGTAGGATTCTGCAGTCGAACTTCCAAATCCCATCTGCGTGGGTGTTGTGAAGTTTGTCACTTCTGACTTCAGTAGCTTGAAGTTGGCTTTGAAGAAGTTTAAGGAGGTTTCCTTACTGGGGGGGGGGTGGGGGTGGGATGTGGATGTCTCATCTTCTCACAAACCTTCTACCAGGAAAATTTATACCAGTAAATGGAAGGGATTCTCCTTTTGGGCCCGTGAGAGAAACCTTGATCCTTACACAGCTCCCATTTCTGCCATTTTAGACATCCTCTCGCAGTTATTCAACCAAGGTTCAGCAGCGGCAACTATCAAAGTCCAGTTGGCAGCCATTTCCACCTTTCCTGTTGCTAACAAACCTAATGTTATGGCTCATAGGCTTTATAGAGCCTTCCTCAAAGGGACCACTTTGCTAAGACCCCCAGTCATGGATCCGTGGCTCCATGGGATTTGAACTTTGTTCACCATAAACTTACGTCAAGTCCTTTCGAACCTTCAGCAACACGTGACCTCAAGTATTTAACTTGGAAAACTATATTTTTAGTGGCTATCACTTCTGCAAGAAGGGTCTCTGAACTACAGGCTCTTTCCATTAAGCCCCTTATTTGGTGTTTCATAAAGAGTAGGGTCTCTCTGCGGACAAACCCTTCCTTTATTCCTAAGGTTTCTTCTCCAGCCAATATTAATCAGTCTATTGAATTGCCTGTGTTCTTCCCTAAGTTTTCTAACAAGGCAGAGTACAAATTCCACAAATTGGATGTGCATAGACAATTGTGTTTTTATCTGGACAGAACTAAGGTTTCAGAAGGCCAGATCAGTTGTTTGTCTCCTTTTCAGACTCTAGGCGGGGCCTTCCAGTTTCTGAAGTCACACTATCTCACTGGATTTCCAGTTGCATTTCATTTATTTATTCCTTCTGTGGTAAAGATCTTCCTTTCAAGGTGAAAGTTCATTCTATCAGGTCTGTGTCTACCTCGGTAGCTTTTCAGGCTAGAATCCCAATAGACATTTGTGCTGCAGCAAAATGGGCTTCAACTCACACATTCATTAGTCACTACAAATTGGATATGGCTTCTAGGAACAGGTCGTGCTTTGGTTCCACAGTACTCAGGAGCATTTTCCAATGAGCCACCCAAGATGAAGGTGCTAGGGATGCTGTCTCAAGTGTAAGAATGAAGGCGAGATAGGACTACAGAACATAAAGAAGTTATGTACTTACCATAACATTCTAGGTTTGTAATCCATCTCGCTCTTCATTCTTAGAACCCTCCCTCCTGCCCCCTCCTTGAGGACCTGGGGGTAGTGTGCCTACTGCTTTTTTGTTAGTACTTTCGATTTGGTTTGTTCTTTGTCTCTGTATTTTTCTCCTTGCAGCAAGCAAGATCTGGGGAATGGTAGTGATGCATGATGGGATACCACCTAGTCACAAGCCAACCAGAAGTTTTTGAGCTTACAGTATGGCCGAGTCTGAGCCGAGGTTAGGCTCCGACCCCAAGTGTAATGAAGGGTGAGATGGACTACAAACATTGAACGTTATGGTAAGTACATAACTTCTTTTTTTCGTTGAATAATCCTGAAGTCTTCTAAAGCTGAGTACCCCTTTGGGGATCCTTATTTTCTTGCTCTAACCGATGTCAGAAAAAGTTAACAATTGTCTTGACTGTGGAAAGCAAATACCTCACAGAGTTTTTCACTCTTACTGCATCACCTGTTTAGGCCCAGACCACGACGTCCCTCACTGTCTGTTTTGTGCCTTGTTTAACGCCCAAACCATTTGTCGTCGGGCTCTTTTTGTCGCTAAATTCTTTTGCCCTCTATCTCTGCATTCTGAAATGGCTTCGGTAAGCCATCCGACTACCGATTTTCTGAAAAAACTTAAGGATAACGACAGAGACAGACAGTATAGTTCAAAAACTGCCAATGACACTTCAGTTAAACTAGTCGTCAGTCTGCCGGTACTCAGTGAGGTGCCTTTGCAGCCCCTAATGCCTATTTCAATGGATTCGCAGGCCTCTGCTGAGACCCATTCGGAGTCCGGTATGCCACAAGATGCTTCTTCGACTGTGGAACCTGCGGATGTCTCTACCTTGGATAGGTCCGGAGCCACTTTGCAGGCACCAGCTTCTGAGGCAGTTCGTCGCTCTACCGATGTTTGAATTAAACCAACGACATCATTTTTAACCAAAACTACCGAGTTTCTTAGGCCCAGAGTATGCACTTTGCCTAGAATACCAACGACCAAAGTGCCTAGAATACCGACGACCAAAGTGCATGCTCAGGCCCCGATGCCACAAAAACAAATGCTTACAATGGCTGAAGCCCTTATTACACTGATTAGGGGAAGTCAGCCTTCCCCTGCAAAGAGACAAAGAACCCAGTCCCCTTCAGGTTCTACAGACCAGGAGTCCGATGACTTTGACATTTCTGATTATGAAGACAAGCCCTTATTCCCCTGTGAGGATTCAGATGCAGAGGAATCCATTCCCTCTGCCCCCCCCCCCCCCCCGAGGATTTTTGTTTTGGTGAAACCTTGCATACTTTAAGAAAGCATTTCCATTGGGAATGCCAAGACTATCCTCAATCCAAAAAGAGACTCTGAGAATTTTTAGAGTTGCCTCAGCACAGACCTTTAGCTATACCCCCTGTCCTGGATGTTGTGGATGATTTTTTCATGGAATCCAGTCTTACTCCTGACACTTTACCTCCTGCCCCTAGGAAACCTGACAGGTACTACAGAGTACATGATACTCACAGGTTTCTGTTCAAGAATCCTACTGCTGACCCAGAGATCATTTCACAGGGGCTTAAAGGTATCAAGGCTACTACAGCCAAGAATCCCACCCCTTCAGACAGGGATTCCAGTGCTTTGGGCAGATGGGGTAAGAAGGTAAATACCTGTGCAACTCTTGCTATCAGGGCTTTAAATTGCCAGTTTCACATGCCAAAGTATCAGCAACATATTATGGAACTTATTAAACAAAAAGTGGTAACTTTTCCAGACTGTGCAGAAAGTAAAGAATTGCAGGAGCTTATGCACTCTGCAAACCAAGTTAATAAGCATACTTTGCAGTGTGACTTTGATGCCCTAGAAGCATCTTACAGGGCAGCAGTCACTGGCTCTCTACTGAGAAGACATGCTTGGCTGAAGGAGCAGACCTTGCCAGATCTTGTCAAATCTAAATTACTAGACGCTTCTTTGAATAAGAACTCTTTGTTTGGCACCAAAACAGAAGAAGTTCTTAAAAAGATGGAAACAAAAGCTAAATCTATGCAGACTGTTAAAGAATTCTTACAAGTGCAACCCCCTAGATTCAGTAGGCATTACCCTTCAAAACACTGGTCCTTTCCAGCCCCCTCCAGGCTTTCTCAAACAAGACCCAGGGGAAACAGACCACCCAGACTTCAGTTTCAGGGTATGCAGTGATCTTAAGTAATGGCCTACCCCCACCAGTAAAGCAGGGAGTGGAAAGCCACCTCCTTACAGAAAAAGCTGACAGTGACTTCTTCGATCCACTTCCCAGCCCTGCCCAACTGCTTGTGCCCCTAGGAGGAAAACTTGCCCTTCATGCAAAAGGGAGTCTACGTTTCAGGGCAGGATCTATGCATTATCAGTTCTCTGCACTTCCCTTTGGCTTATCTACTGTGCCCAGGGTATTCACAAAATGCCTGGCTCCAGCCATTGCATACTGCAGGCAGAGAAATATCCAAATTTACCTATACTTGGACGACTGCCTGATTCAGGCGGACAGTCAGGAATTGCTACTTCACCACCTGGCATTTGTAAAAAACCTTCTCACTTCCTTGGGGTACACCATCAACGTAAAGAAATCACAACTGGTACCCAGTCAAAAGATTGTATTCCTGGAAGCAAGCTTGGACACAACTTCCCAGATGGCATTCCTCACTTCAGAAAAACAAGGTTACCTGACAGATTACTTCAAACAAATAGCCACCAGAACCCAGCTGTCTGCAAGAAAAATACTGTAAGCTCTAGGGTTCATGGCCTCATGTATACTGCTAATTCCATATGCAAGACTGCATATGAGGAAACTTCAATAGTACTTAAAAAGTCTTCGGTGCCAACATTCTCAGGATTTGGAAACAGTCATTCCTGTCATACCCTGTGTAAGGACAGAGTTTCTTTGGTGGGCAGAAGCATGCAACCACAACAAGGGACTGACATTCTCTCTACCCCACGCCGCCCAGACCCTGACCACAGACGCATCAGACTATGTATGGGGGGCTCACATGGCTGGCAAATGTATTCAGGGCCACTGGAGCCCAAGTCAAATTCATCTGCACATCAACCAAAAAGAGATGCTAGTTGTACAAAATGCCCTGACAGCTTTCAGATCCCTACTCCTTCCAGGACAACTGCTGATAAAAACAGACAACACCACAGTTATGTGGTACATCAACAAGCAGGGGGGAACCCATTCCTACCCACTCTGCAGGTTAGCAATGGCCCTGTGGACCACAGTCTTGGACATCCAAGTCCATCTACAAGCTCAGTTCCTGCCAGGCAATCTAAACTCACTGGCAGACAACTTAAGCAGAAATCTCCTAGACCCACACGATTGGAAATTGGAGCCCAGCACCTTCAACTTTCTGATTCAGAAATGGGGGACCCCAGAGTTGGATCTCTTTGCCTCCCCCTACAGCCACCATCTCAGCAAATTCTGCACCAGGAATCCTCACAACAGGGCCTGGAAAGTGGATGCCCTATCCTTTCAATGGGAAAACCTATCAATCTATGCCTTTCCTCATCTACCCTTTCTCTTAAGAGTATTACTCAAGATAAAACAGGACAGGCCAAGGACAATTCTGATTGCCCCGGACTGGCCACGCCAGCACTGGTACCCACTCCTGCGCATCATGACAACGGTGCCATCCTGGCACCTACACCAGACACCAAACCTGCTGTCTCAGCAGGAGGGACAGATCTCGCTGTACTTTTACAAACCCTAAATCTTTCAGCCTTACTTATTCCTTGACTACCCAACCAGCAACCCTAAGCAAACAGGTGCTGGATGTCATCCTTGAAGCCAGAAGGCCCAGTACAAGGAAATCCTAAGCTGATAAGTGGAAAAGGTATTGTTCCTGGATTCAGTCGAAAAGAGAGGACACAGCACTGCCCTCCTTACTTCTAATCCTAGATTACCTAGCAGAACTACTTCACAGAGGCCTAACCTTTTCCTCCATTAAGATCCATGCCACTGAGCCCACCTCTATTCTCTCACCCTGTCATCAAACAATTCCAGAGAGCGGCAAACAAATTAAGGCCACCAAGGAGAGCACCCACCCCTTCTTGTGACCTTAACTTTGTACTGGAAAAGCTCACACTTCCCCCTTTGAACCTGCTGCTTTAGCAGAGGTAAAATTCCTCTCCTGGAAAATAGCCTTGCTTCTAGCCATCACTTCAGGTAGAAGAGTGTTTGAGCTACAAGCACTGATGGCTGTGGAACCCTTCATTATTTTCCATGCTGACAAGGGTCTCCCTCAGGACTAACCCTTCATTTATGCCTAAAGTGGTGTCCAGTGTGGCTCTCAACCAATCCATCCATTTGCCAACCTTCTTCCCTAATCCTCAAAATAAAGGGGGAAGGATCTTGCACTCTTTGGACATGCACAGACAGCTCAGATTCTACCTTGATAGGACTAAGCCCTTCAGAAAATCTGGCCAGTTACTAGTCAGCTTTGCAACAGGGGCACAGGGCAAGGCCATTTCAAAACAAACCATTTCCAAATGGATAGCACACTGCATCCATTTCTGCTACAAGCACCATGGAAAACCAACCCCTCAGGTGGTTAGAACACATTCCACTAGGGCAACTTCTACCTCAACAGCGTTTCTCAGGGAAGCTGCTACCTGGAGTTCTGTACACACCTTCACCAAGCATTACCACTTGCCTATCTTTTCCAAATCCAGGACAGGTTTTGCTACAGCAGTCTTGCAAGGCCTACTAGCCAGCTCTAACTCTTCTTGACTGCCTCCACCCTTCCTCAGCTTTGGGAATCCACCCAAGTGTGATGACTGCAACAGTGGAACACGAAGAACATAGTACAGTTGTGTACAATTACCATAAATGTAGATGTTGGAGTATATTCACTATTGCAGTCCTGGTTTCCCTCCTGCCAGCCCCCTGGTGTTTTCTCTCTCCTCTCTATGGCTATTTCTACTAGTAGTGGTATTTACTTTTTACTGGTGGTGTTTCCCCCCCATAACGTAGCTCCATATTTGGGGGCTCCTGACATTTGGGGCAAGAAAAACTAATGTAATTTCATTGGCTGCCTGTTTTTATATGCCTGACGACCTGACATCAGTCCAGGAGCGACAGCATCCGACGCAGAAATAGTCTCTGGTATTCGGGCCGACTGAGGGCTACCTGCAAGGCAGATAACCCAAGTGTGATGACTGCAACAGTGAATACACTCGGAACATCTACATTTATGGCAAGTGTACACAACTGTACTTTGTCTTTCTCGGTTCTGGGCTCCCATCCCTGTTCAGGCAGACATGCCTTCCAGGTTATGGAGAGGGCACTTGCCTCAGCAGGCTCACAGTTGGCCCCTTCAGTGCCGGAATGCCAACATATACATGCCTTCTGGTTCACAGTCCACTATACTGGAACACTGAGCACGGGATCTGCAAGATACCCTACCACAGGGCACCCTCTCTTCAGAGTCTTCTTTAGATGCTCCTCCTGAAGAGCCACCCCATAAGAGATCATGCAAGAGGAAACACTTTGATTCCCCTGAGGAATCTCTCACTGAAGATAGGGATTATGATGAGGGGGAAGGGTCCGCACAGTCTTCCCCCTGAAGATGTCTGACATACTGGAGATCCTGAAACAGAGGGGTGACTGGAAGCCCACAACCCTTCCTCTGAGGAATCTGTATTCTTGCAGGCTTTCTGTGCTCAATGTTATACTTCTTGGGTGACCCTGCCTGTGAATGAGTTGGTCAAGCTCATAATGCAAAGCACGTATAAAGCCTCTGACACCATTGAGCCAATCCCCCCAGAGACCGGACAAAACGCCATTGGTCCAAAGGCTTGGCAGTAGACGCTATGGTGGTGGCTGCGGCCACAAAGTAATTACTCATGAAGGAGAGTCCTGGTTTCCATCCTCCAAACAGGGAGTCTCGGATGATGGACGGGTTAGGGAAGCTGGTTTATGCCTCATCGACCTTTGCCATACGGTCATTGAACTACTTGGCACATTTTACTCATCTTTAGAGAGACCTGGTCATGGAACTCTCAGGAGATTTGACAGGAGCTGTGTCTGATGAGGTACATGACAAAGTTGCCTCACAACTTGCCACCCTGGAATCCATATCTAACTCATCCAAGCTGTGATTTCTAATACATCCGAAGGGACGGCCAGAGGAGCTTGTGTGATTTTGTTGGCCCTTTCAAGTCTTCCTTTGTCAACGTTCCCATTGATGCCTCCTCTCTTTTCAGTCCAAAAGTTAAAAACTCACTAGCCAGGTTTGAGAAGGATGGAAATACCCTATCTGCTGTGGGTGTATGTTTTTCCACTCCCCGATGATCCTATTATAGGAATCAGAGAAGTGGAAAGATGTGGTTCAGGAAATCCCAGGGGCCTTTCCATGTCAGACATGGTGAGTTTTCCTCCTGGGGCAGAGGGGAGAACTCATCAGGAAGATGCCCCAAGGCAGAGGAGGTCCACATAACCAGGGGTCCAGAGATTCTTTTTCCGGGCAACCCTATTAGTGCTGCTGAAGAGTGGCCTGATTGCTTACCTCTGGAAGCAGTTGGAGGTCGATTCTCTCTACACCATTTAGCCTGGCATTCCATAACGACAGATTCTTGGGTGCAGACAATAATTACCAGAGGTTATCACATCCCCTTCAATCTTTACCCCAGGGCACAAAGGTGGATCCCCGACATTCCACACAGTCAGAGGGATGTCACAGCACAAAAAATTCGAAAGCTTCTTCAAAAAAGAGTCATCCAGACAGCCCCACCAGGCCAGATAGAATCCGGATTTTAATTTTACAAAAAGTTATTTTTAGTGCCAGAAAAGACAGCGGACTGGAGGCCAATTTTTGACCTCAGCATCCTAAACAAGTTTGTCAGAAAAAACAAATTCTGGATGGTCACGGTTCCATCTATCCTCCCGTTTCTGGAGTTAGATGACTGGATGTGTTCAGTAGATCTCCAGGATGCGTATTACCATATAAAAATGGACAAACGCTCCAGGAACCATCTCCGCTTCTGTCTGGGAGCCAATCACTACCAATTTCGAGCACTGCCGTTAGATGTTCTTCGTGTTTCACTGTTGCAGTCATCACCTACGGGTTATCCCTGCTGTGGTATCCCTCAGACGGCCTGAATATCAGAGTCAGTGTTTTTCTACGTCAGCTGCTGTCGTTTGCAGACTGACGTCATGTCGTCAGTGCTATTAAGCAAGGCAGTTGATGCCATTACATCAGTCTTTCTTGCCGTGGAACCCGTAGCAGATGCAGTTCGCAAGTGAGCCGGTTGTTCGTTAACAGAGTTCGGATCACAGCTGAAAACATCTAAAGCTAAGTACCCCGTTGGGGATCTCTCTTCCTTGCACTAACCAATGTCCGAAAAATTTAACAATTGTCTCGCCTGTGGAAAGCAAATCCCACACCAAGACTTCCATTCTTACTTTGTTACTTGTTTAGGCCCAGACCACGACGTAGTCCGCTGTTGGTTCTGTGCCCTCTTTAATGCGAGAACTATTTGTAGGAGAGCTCTTTTTGTAGATAGCTATTTTCATCCTCCGTCTTCTCATATGGCGTCGGTTAGCCATTAATCAGCACAACCTCCGAAAAAACATAAGGATAAGGATAGAGACGGACCTCACAAGGCCATGACTTCAGACGACTCCGCTAAACAGGTCGTCAGTACTCCGGAATTCAGTGAGGCACTTTCGCAGCCCCTGATGCGATTGGCATGCAGGCCTCTACCAAGACCCTTTTGGAGTCCGGTATGCTGCAGAAATGTTCCTCTTCAGAGCCTTTAGTTGTCTCTGCCTCGGTTGGGTCCAAAGCTGCTAAGCAGGTACCGGCTTCCGAGGATGTCTTTTGGACTACCGATTCCAGTCAGAAACCAACATCTTCTCACTCGATTAGTGCTAATCTCAGACAGATCACTTCTTTTAGACATAGAAGCCAGGCCACCCCTAGGAAATCTTCCTCTAGCCACCATCTTCCTCCCACCCCTTCAGGCCCAGATGCTTAAGATGGTGGAAGATCTTATTTCCCTTATTAGGGGCAGTCAGGCCTCCTCTTCTAAAAGGAAAAGACTTACTTCTCCTGAATTATTGACAGAGCAAGATTCTGAGGAATCAGATTATTCAGACTTAGAAGAGGATCAGTAACCTCTTACTGCTTATGAGGATTCAGATGCAGAGGACTCCATCCCTTCTGCCTCTCCACCAGAAGACTTCTCCTTTGGGGAAACCCTCCATACCCTCAGAGAGCATTCCCAGTGGGAATCTCAGGATTTCCCTCAGTCCAAGAAAAGGCTAAGAGAATTTCTAGACCTTCCTCAGCACAGACCCCTTGCCATCCCCCTGTTTTGTATGTGGTGGATGATGTTCTCCTTGAATCCAGTTTGGTCGTGGATGCCCTTCCTCCTGCTCCTGACAGGTATTAGAGTAGCAGACACTCACAAATATCTGTACAGACATCCTGCTGCAGACCCGTGGGTCATTGCACAGGGCCCCAAAGGAGCCAGGGCTAATTCTGCAAAGAACGCCACATGTTCTTCGTGTTTCACTGTTGCAGTCATTACATTTGGGTTATCTGCTTGCAGGTAGCCCTCAGTCAACCTGACTAACAAAGTCTTGGGTCCTGCGTCGGTTACTGTCCCTTCTTCCATGACGTCAGGTCGTCAGTGGTATAAAACATGCCGCCGACGCCATTACATCAGTCTTTCTTGCCGTGCGATGCCCAAAGCAGAAGCAGTTCGCAAGTGCCGGTCGGCCGACTCCAGAAATTTTCATTTTCGAGTTTCAGAACCAAAGTCTTTAACTAAAGCTAAGTACCCCATTGGGGAAACTTTTTCTTGCTCCTTACCGATGTCAGTAAAAGTTAATAATTGCATTACTTGTGGAAAGCAAATACCTCATAAAGATTTTCATTGGTACTGTATTCCTTGTCTAGGCCTTGACCACGACGTACCTTGCTGTCAGTTTTGTGCTTTATTTAATCAGCGCACTATCCGTCGTCAGTATATTTTCGCCTCTGAATATTTCGGTTCTCGGTTTAATTATCCAGAAATGTTGTCGGTTAGCCTTCCGACTACCGGGATTCTGAAATAATGCAAAGATAAAGACAAAAAACTGCCGACGACGCTTCTCCTAAGCAAGTCGCCAGTTCGCCAGTACTCAGTGAGGCGCTTTCACAGCCCCTGATACCCACTTCTGCTGATTCGCAGGCCTCTACTGAGACCCATTCGGAGTCCGGTATGCCATGAGATGCTTCATCTATGGAACCCGCAGATGTCTCTACCCTGGATGGGTCTGGATCCACTGTGCAGGCACCTGCTTCTGAAGGTGTATTCAGGCCTACGGACTTGCATATTAAATTGACGCCTACTTCTTTACTTGGGCCTAAATCTTGATCCATGCCTAAAACCCGATGCCCAGGCCACATGCTCAGGCCTCTATGCCTAAAAAACAAATGATAAGAATGGCTGAAGATCTAATAACTCTAATCAGGGGTAGCCAACCCCCCCCCCCCTTCTAAGAGGCCTAGGACTGAAGTTGATTATGAATCTTCTGATCAGAATTCTGTTTTTTCTGATGGTCTAGATTTGCCCTTATCTACTTATGAAGATTCTGATGCAGAGGACTCCATTCCCGTCTGCTTCCCCTCCTGAGGATTTTTCTTTTGGGGAAACCTTACATACTCTAAGGGAGCATTTCCACTGGGAAAGCCAGGCTTTTTCTGTTTCAGAAAAGAGGCTTAGGGATTTCCTTCTCTTACCTCAACATAGGCCTTTAGCTATTCCTCCAGTACTAGACATTGTTCTAGTTTGACCCCTGATTCCTTGCCTCCTGCCCCCAGAAAACCTGAATGATACTACAGTGTCCCCGAGTCCCACAAGTTCCTTTTTAAAAATCCTTTTGCAGACCCAGAGACTATTTCACAGCGACCCAAGGGCATTAAGGCTTCTACTGCCAAAGATCCTACCCCTTCAGATAGAGACTTAAGGGCGCTGAATAGATGGGGTAAAAAGGTTTACAATTCTGCAACCTTGGCCATTAGGGCTTTAAACTGCCAGTTTTGTATGTTAAAATATCAGCAACATGTTATTGGACTGATTAAACAGAAAATGATGTTAATTCCTGACTGTGTGGAAAGTAAAGAATTACAGGATTTAATGCATTCTGCTGAACAGGTTGGAAAACATACTTTGCAATGTGGTTTTGATTCATTAGAGGCCTCTTTCAGGGCTGCTGTTACTGGGTCTGAGCTCAGGAGGCATGCTTGGCTTAAGGAGCAATCTTTGCCTGATCATGTTAAAGCTACATTGTTGGATGCTCCCTTAAATCAGGACCGCCTGTTTGGCAACAAGGCTGAGGAAGTTCTTAAAAAGATGGAAGATGAAGCTAAATCTATGCAAACTGGTAAAGATTTCTTACAAGTTCAGCCTCCTGGATTTAGTAGACACTGGCCCTCTAAGAATTGGTCCTTTCCAGCCCCTTCCAGGTCTTCTCAAGCCAAACGCAGACACTTCCAAATCTGGGAGTAATAAGACTCCCCCTATGGTAAACTGTCTCAATGACTTCCTTTTAAAATTTCCAAGCACTTATCAACTGACTGCCCCTTTGGGGGGGGAAGATTGCTCTTCTTGCAAAGAATTGGGAACTCATTACCCAGGACAAATGGGTTTTAGATGTAGTGTCCCAGGGATACAGATTTCACTGACACACATTGCCAACACCAAGCGGGTGGCTGAACCTACCCCCAAATCAGTGGGCCCAAAATCAAGTACTTTCCCTCTTAAGCATGGGGGCTATTCAACTGGTACCAGAAGAGGAAAAAGGACAAGGTTTCTGTTCGAGACTTTTCCTGGTACCCAGAAATGACAATTCATGGCGTCCTATCCTGAACCTGTCTACTCTAAACACCTTTTTGGAGATTCCAAAATTCAAGATGCTGACTCTTCACCAATTACTTCCTATGCTAGGCAAAGATGCCTGGTTGACAACACTAGATTTAAAAGAAGCATACCTGCACATCCCAATCGGGGAATCTTGCCGAAGATACCTACACTTCAGTTCTGTGCACTGCCCTTTGGCTTATCTACTGTGCCCAGGGTATTCACAAAGTGCCTAGCTCCAGTTATTGCATTTTGCAGGCAAAGAAATATTCAGATATACCCATACCTGGACGATTGTCTAATTCAGGCAGAAAGCCAGGACATACTTTTGAATCATCTGGCCTTTGTACAAAGGGTTCTAACTTGTCTGGGGTACACCATAAACAAAAAGATGTCACACCTGGTACCCTGTCAACAAATTATATTCCTGGGAGCAAGCTTGAATACAACTTCCCAGATGGCTTACCTCACTCCAGAGAAACAAATTCATTTGACAACCTACTTCAAACAAGTGGCCACAAAACCCTGCTATCTGCAAGACAAATACTGCAAGCCTTGGGGTTCATGGCCTCCTGCATTCTTCTAATTCCATATGCAAGACTGCATATGAGGCAACTACAGTGGTATCTAAAAAGCCTATGGTGTCAACATTCTCAGGATCTAGAAGCAGTGATTCCTATCTTACCTGGACTATGCCTAGAGTTCCTTTGGTGGGCAGAGGCCAGTCACCAAAACAAGGGACTACCTTTCACACCACCCCCTGCCGCCCAAACCCTAACAACAGACTCATCAGATTATGCATGAGGGGGCTCACCTGGCAGGGAAGTGCATTCAGGACAAATGGAACCCAGGTAAAATGCACCTTATCATCAATCAAAAAGAAATGTTAGCTGTACAGAATGCTCTGACAGCCAAAGAAATGTTAGCTGTACAGAATGCTCTGACAGCCTTCAAGGACCACATTCTTCCAGGACAACTAATGGTAAAGACGGACAACACCACGGTTATGTGGTACATAAACAAGCAGGGGGGGTGCACATTCTTACCCCCTCTGTAGACTAGCCATGGCATTGTGGAACACAGCCTTGAGCTACCAAGTGCACCTACAAGCTCAATTTCTGCCAGGAAAATTAAATACACTGGCAGACTGACTAAGCAGAAACCTCATGGACCCACAGGAGTGAAAACTGGAACCAAGGATTTTCAACATGTTGATAAGCAAATGGGGGAGCCCCAGGTATAGACCTGTTTGCCTCTCCGCAGAACTACCAATTGGACAAATTTTGCACAAGGACTCCCCACAAACAAGCCTGGAAAGTGGATGCTCTGCCCTTCAGCTGGAGAAAACCTATCAGTCTGTGCCTTCTCCCCTCTGCCTCTGCTCTCCAAAGTGCTACTAAAAATAAAACAGGACAAACCAAGGATGATTTTGATTGCTCCAGACTGACTGGCCGCACCAACACTGGTACCCCCTCCTGTGCAGTGTATCACGGTTATTCCCATGGCACCTGCCTCAGACTCCTTCCCTGTTGTCTGAGCAGGAGAACCAGATTCTGCACCCTCAGCTTCTAACACTGAACCTGGCAGCTTGGCTAATTACATAATCTCTCCTTTACCATCCCTCAGTAAACCTGTGATGGATATCATTTTAGAGGCAAGGAGGCCTAGTACTAGAAAATCTTATGCTGAAAAATGGAAAAGATTCTGTGCCTGGAACCAGTCTCAAGGGATGAGCACAGCAGCGCCCAATTTACCTCAGATTTTACAATACTTAGCTGTGATGCTTCACATGGGCCTGCCTTTTTCCTCCATTAAAATCCACGCCTCAGTCATTTCAGCTCATTATAACACAGGACCCTTCCCCTTTTCTCTCATCCACTGCTCAAACAATTCCTCAGAGGGGCCAAAAATTTGAGACCACCTAGGAGAGCTCCAACCCCAGCCTGGGACCTTAACTTTGTTTTGGAGAAACTCACTCTACCTCCTTTTGAGCCAGCTGCTACTGCAGACTTAAAATTTCTTTCTTGGAAAACAGCTTTCCTTTTAGCAATCACTTCAGCTAGAAGGGTATCTGAATTACAGGCCCTTATGGCAGTGGAGCCTTTTATCATCTTTCATGCAGACAGGGTGTCCCTCAGAACCAATCCATCCTTCATGCCCAAGGTGGTATCCAGTGTGGCTCTTAATCAGTCCATTCATTTGCCAACCTTTCCCAATCCACAGAACAAAAGGGAATGGATACTGCATCCCTTAGATGTGCACAGACAACTTAGATTCTACTCGGACAGGACTAAACCTCAAAGGAAATCTGAATAACTGCTGGTGGCATTTGCTGCAGGGACAGAGGGGAAGGCTATTTCAAAGCAAACCATTTGTAAATGGATAGGCCATTGCATTAATTTCTGCTGTAAGAACCATGGAAAACCTATCCCCCAGGAGATCAGACCTCACTCCACCAGGGCTGCATCTACCTTTATAGTCTTTTTCAGAGGCGTCCCTACTAGGGACATCCTAGAAGCTGCTACCTGGAGTTCTGTACATACTTTCACCAAGCATTAACATTTGCCAATTTTCTCTAAATCCAGAGCTGGCTTTGCCACTGGAGTCGTGCAAGGCCTTATAGCTGGTCCTACTGCTAACTAAATTCCTCCTCCCAACCATAGCTTTGGGAATCTACCCAAATGTAATGACTGCAACAGTGAAACACGAAGAACATAGTACAGTTGTGTACACTTACCATAAATGTAGATGTTCGAGTGTATTCACTGTTGCAGTCCTGGTTACCATCCCTCCAGCCCCCTAACTTCTTTTGGCTATACCTCTACTTTCCTTTACTATGCTTAAAAGCCTTTTTCATGTATTTGCTTTTTTGTTGGAGGTTTATCATTGTACTTTTATATTTAATTGCTTCCCATTAAGGGGCACCTGACATCTGGGGCAAGAAAAATGGATGTAATGGCGTCGGCTGCATGTTTTATACCCCTGAAGACCTGACGTCATGGAAGAAGGGACTGCAACCGATGCAGGACCCAAGACTTTGTTAATCAGGCTGACTGAGGGCTACCTGCAAGCAGATAATCCAAATGTAATGACTGCAACAGTGAATATACTCTAACATCTACATTTATGGTAAGTGTACACAACTGTACTTTCTTCTGATAAAGAAGGCAGAGCTCAGGACAGATAGGGTAAAAAAAGTATACACTTCTGCAACCTTAGCCGTCGGAGCTCTCAGCTGTCGGTTCCATATGTTACAATATCAACAGCACACTTTGGAACTATTAAAGCAAAAGATTTCTACATTTCTTGACTGTGCCAATTCTAAGGAGTTAACAGATTTACTGCCCTCCACTTGTCAAATGGCTAGGTACTCTTTACAGTGCAGATATGAGGCACTAGAAGCCTCTAGCAGGGCAGTAATGGCTGGATCTGTCATTCGGAGACATGCGTGGTTGAAGGAACAACCTCTACCTGATCATGTCAAGTCAAAATTAATTGATGCACACTTGGACAAAGACAGCTTGTTTGGGGAAAAACAGAAGAGGTGCTTAAAAAGATGAAAGACAAAGCAAAAGCTATGTAAACAGTAAAAGAGTTCTTTCAGGTTCAACCTCCTAAATTCATCAGGAACTTTCCCTCTAAGCACTGGTCCTTTCCTGCTCCCAGCAGAAAGGGGCAAGCTAAGCCCCGCAGGGGCAAGCCACCCAGGTCCCTACAGCAGGGACAACAGAGAACCAAACAGTGGACCACATCCTCCTCTAAGGCAGGAAGTTCTAAGCCATCCCTCTATGGCAAAAACTCTCAATGACTCCCTACCCCCCTCTGCCCTCCCTTCATCCAAAAGCTCGGAGGAAGGCTGTCCCTCTGCAAAGAAAATTGGCTGTCTGTAACCAAGGACCAATGGGTCTACAGAGCATTTTTCAGGGATACAAATTCACTTTCAACGAACTCCCAGTTCCCAGAGGGTACCCATACTTGCCTCCAAATCAGTGGGCAGAGGCATTAAAACAAATCCAAACTCTCACATCCCAGGGGGGAAGTAGAACCTGTTCCGCTGATCAAACAGGCAAAGGCTTTTATTCCAGGCTATACTTTGTTCCCAGAAAGGAGGGCACCTGGTGCCCCATCCTGGATCTATGCATTCTGAACACCTCCCTGGTGGTCCTCAAATTCAAAATACTAACTTTGCAGTAGCTGCTGCCTCTGCTGATAGTGACCGTGGACCTAAAAGATGCATACCTCCATATCCCGATAATGGGAGTCCTGCAGAAACTTCCTGCATTTTAGAGCAGGCTCACAGCACTTTCAGTTCTCTGCTCTTCCCTTTGGCTTATCTGCTACTCCCAGGGTTTTCACCAAATGTCTGGCCCCGGCCGTAGAATTCGGCAGACAGAAAAACATTCAGATTTATCCATCTCTGGACGACTGCCTAATCCAGGCAGAGAGCAACGAAAAGCTTCTGCAGGACTTACTCTTCATCAAAACCCTTCTCACTTCCTTGGGATCCACCATTAAAAAGAAGAAATCAAAGCAGACTCCCTCCAAGAGTTTCATCTTCCTGGGAGCTCTGCTGGACACAGCATCCCAAATGACCTTCCTACCCCCAGAGAAGCAGAGCTTCCTGCCTCTCTGCTTTACCTAGCTGGCATCCCAAAGTCACCTCACAGCAAGGAAGTTCTTGCAAGCCTTGGGCTACATGGCTTCTTGCATCCTTCTTATTCCTCTGGCCAAATTGCTCATGAGGAAACTTCAGTGGTACCTACCTAAGGAACCTTTGGTGCCAACATTCTCAACCTCTGGAGACCTCTCTCCCTTTGATCCCCTGTATAAGGGCAGAGTAGCTCTGGTGGACAGAGGCATGTGCCACAAACCAAGGTTTCCTCTTCATCCACTACCCCACAGGCGAGACCCTCACCACTGACGCTTCAGATGTCGCTTGGGGGCACCCGCCTGGGGGCAGGTACACCCAGGGTCTTTGGGATGCCCAACACCTTCCCTTGCACATCAGTCAGAGGGAAATGATTGCAGTACAGAAGGTTCTGACATCCTTCAAGGCTCTTCACAGGCCAGGGGTTTTCCTTGTCAAAATAGACAACACCACAGTAATGTGGTACATCAACAAATGGAGGGACACAATCTTACCCTTGTGCAGGCTTGCCATGAATCTCTGGCTGACAGCCTCCTCCATGGGTTTACACCTTATAGTCCAATACCTCCCAGGAATCAACAACACCCTGGTACACCACTTAAGCAGACACATTCTGGACCTCCACGAATGGCAGCTCCACAGAAGAATCTTTGGATAAGTCACTCAAGTGTGGGGAAACCCAGAGGTGGAGCTCTTTGCTTCACACCTCAACCATCAGCTAAAGAAATTTTGCACCAGGGAATATCACCACCTTGCATGGAAGGTGGATGCCTTAACCTTCCCTTGGAACTCCCTCTTTGTGTACGCCTTCCCCCCTCTTCCTCTTTTTACCAAGGTACTCATTAAGGTCAGAGAGGAGGGGCCCAAGGCCTTCCTCATTGCTCCAGATTGGCCCAGGCAGCATTGGTACCCCCTGCTGTGCAGTCTCGCATCTCTTCCTCCCTGGCAGATTCCCCAGATCCAAAACCTCTTGACTTAAGCTGCACCTAGACTTGCATACTCTCAAGCTTTCAGCATGGCTGATACTCCCAAGGTAAGGGAAGGGCCCCTGCTAAGCAAGCAGATCCTGGACATTCTCACAGAGGCCAGAAGGCCAAGCAGAAGAATATCCAATGCAGGAAAATGGAAAAGATTCTGCTCCTGGTGCCAGGCCAGAGGGTCCAGTTCCTCCCAACCTGCTGTCCCTCTCATCCTGGAATATCTAGTGGAATTACTTAATAGTGGCCTCTCCTTCTCTTCGGTTAAGATCCACGCTTCAGCCATTTCTGCTCAGTTTAACACAGACTAGCCCTTGTTCTTTCACTCCTTGATTAAGCAATTCCCCAGAGGGGCTTCTAACATCTGGCCTCCCAGAGGGCCTCCCACGCCAGCCTGAGATTTTAACTTTTTTCTGGAAAAACTGACCCTACCCCACTTCGAATCTGCTGCTTCAGCAGAAGTGAAATTCCTCTCCTGGAAGACTGCCTTTTTGCTAACCATCACTTCAGCCAGAAGGGTTTCAGAGCTGCAGGCACTGATCGCCATTGAGCCCTTCCTCATTTTCCATGCAGACAGGGTGTCCCTTAGGGACTAACCCCTCCTTTATGCCCAAGGTGATATCTAATGTGACTCTCAACCAGGCCATTCATATGCCTACCTTCTTCCCCAACCCTCAAAATAAGCGGGAAATAATTCTGCACTCCCTGGATGTGCACACGCAGCTCAGAATACTAACTGGGCCATACTAAACCCTTCAGAAAAACACTTCTTGTCAGTTTTGCCTTAGGAGCAGAGGGGAAGCCCATCTCCAAGCAGACCATCTCTAAATGGGTATCGCACTGTATCCATTTCTGCTACAGATTTCATGGGAAACCTCCCTTTAAGTCTGTTCACACCCATTCCACTAGGGCAGTCTCCACTTCCACAGCATTCTTCAGAGGAGTCCCCACCAAGGACATCTTGGAAGCTGCCACTTGGATCTCTGTCCATACCTTTACAAAGCATTACCACCTTCCTCTTTTCTCCAAGACTAGGGCAGGGTTTGCATCTGCAGTACTGCAGGGCCTCCTTTCCCCTGTCTAGGTATCTACACTGTCCTGCCACCCCTCTCTTCAGCTTTGGGAATCTTCCCACAGGTGATGACTGCAACAGTGAAACATGAAGAACATAGCACAGTTGTGTACACTTACCATAAATGTAGATGTTCAAGTGTATTCACTGTTGCAGTCCTGGTTTCCCTCCCTCCCCCATTATATCTTCTTTCTTTTAGGAGAGACAAGCTTCTTGGGGTGGTTGTTTACCACCATGTCTTCTGTGTCTTATCTCCTGGCTCTCTTGATTGGTTGGGGCAAGAAAAACTGATGTAATGGTGTCAGTTGCCTTGCTTTATAGCACTGATGACCTGACGTCTGTCTACAGGCGACAGCAGCTGATGCAGAAAAATATTGACTCTGGTATTCGGGCCAGCCGAGAGCTACCACAGCAGGGATAACCCACTGGTGATGACTGCAACAGTGAATACACTGGCACATCTACATTTATGCTAAATGTACACAACTGTACTCTCTCGCCACAGCCCCTAGAGTGTTCACCAAATGTATGGCAATGGTAACTGCTCACCTGAGACTGCAGGGATTCCGAGTGTTTCCATATTTATACGATTGGCTCCTTACCACCCCCACCAAGCGTCTACTGGTTCTTTTCTTATACTACACTCTAGGACTAGCAACCTCCTTAGGGATATCAGTAAACAAGGAGAAATAAAAACTAGTACCTACTCAAAGCCTAGAACTCATAGGAGCAACTTTCAACACGTCTTGACTGGTCACCCTTCCGCTTCACAGGCTTCAGAGGGTAAGATTCCAACTCAGAGTGCTACTCTCTCAGGACAAAGTCCCAGCTCGTTTAGTCCTTCAACTCCTTGGATCAATGGCAGCAACGATCACTATAGTTCCTCTAGCAAGACTACACATGATTGCTACAGTGACTCCTAGCATCACAGTGGTCCCTCTTAACACAGCCTATGTCACACCTGATCCGCATAATGAATTGCTGCAAGCCAGATCTGAATTGGTGGATGAAGCCAGAAATTGAGTTATGGAGTCACCCTTGGTCGCCCTTAAGAGGCCAATCTGCACGTCAGTGTCCTAGAACTGAGGGCGGTGCTTCTAGTGTTGCAAGCATTCCAGTCTGCCCTTCCATCTGGGACAATTGCTTATCCAATCAGACAATATGTCAGTGGTCTGGTACATCAACAAACAAGGAGGAACCTGATCTTGCCCGTTATGTCGGGAAGCTCTGAGAGTGTGGCAATGGGTGATAGATTTCAACCGCTTTCTGATAGCAATGCTCATTCCTGGGAATTCCGACATAATTGTGGACAAACTGAGCAGAAACATCCTTATGCCTCATGAGTGGTCTCTCAATCCCATAATAACGACAGAAATCTTTTGCCATTGGGGCCAGCCTTGCTGTAACCTCTTTGCCTCGCCCTCAGACCAGAAATGCAGCAGCTACTTTGCCCTGATGCCGCCTCGGGGGAGTCAGTGAGAGATGCTGTGATATACGATTGGCCCTCGGGTCTGCTTTATGCCTTTCCTTTGATACCACAATTTTTGAAGAAAGCGCAATGGTTGAGAAGCAGAGTGATCCTCATTGCACCCTATTGGCCCCGTCAAGTTTGGTTCCCCTTTCTCTGGCCTCACTTAGTTCACCCCCATGGACTCTGGACCCAGCACCAGGACTGTTGTCTCATCCGCAGAGGGCTGGTCCATCCCAGCCTATCGAGTCTCAAGCTGACCACTTGGTTTCTCCACTTCCATTAATTGCCAGGCACAGTACTCTATCTTCCCCAGTGCAAAAGATACTTCTGGCCTCCCATAAACCATCCACCAGAAAACTTTTATCATAGTAAATGGAACAGAATTGTTATCTGGGCTCACAAATAAAAACTTGATTTCTTCTCACCCCCAATTGATAAAATCTTATGTGTTAACATTACTCCAATCAGGAGCCTCAGCTTCTGCTATCAGAGTCCATTTAGTAGCTTTCTCCAATTTTCACAATTGCTTTAATGATTCTTCCTTAATATCTCACCGTCTAACATAAAGTTTTTGTCTTGGAAAACTTTATTCCTGATAGCCATCACTTCAGCCAGGAGGATATCAAAGTTGCACACGTGTGTAAAGTACCCAGTACATCATTTTTCACAAAGAGAGTATCACTTTGGACTAATCCCTCCCTTCTACCCAAAATTGTTTCAGATTCAAATCTTAACCAGTCTGTTGACTTGCCAGTTTTCTTTCCAAATTTTTCTGAGAAAGGAGAATACTGATGTTCTTCAAGGATGCATCTGCAGTCATCACATATGGGTCGTCCTGCCTCAGGCAGCCCTTCGGTCGGCCGGATTCCAAAGTCTGGGTCTAGTCTGGGTCTAGCGTCGGCTGATGTCACACTTTCCCCGACGTCAGAGCGCCTGGGGTATAAAAGCATCAGCCGACGCCATCTTCCTCAGTCTTTCTTGCCGCGTGGTGCCCGAAGCAGAAGCAGTTCGCAAGTGCCGGTCGGCCAGCTCCTGTAATTCAGCTAAACCGAAGACTTCAAAAAGCTAAGTACCCCGTTGGGGACTCTTTCTTGCCTCAGCCGATAGCAGATAAAATTAATAATTGTTTAACTTGTGGGAAACAAATACCTCATAAGGATTTCCACTCTTACTGCCTACCTTGCCTAGGCCCAGACCACGACGTCTCGGCCTGTTCCGCCTGTGCTTCCTTCAACCGACGCACTCTAAGACATCGGTTGGAGTTTGCAGAGGAATTTTTTGGGGCTAGTTTTGCTTACAAAATGCCGTCGGAGACTCAGACTTCACATTTAATAAAGAAACGGAAGGACAAGGACCGACACACGTGGCCCACGGTTTCGGCTGAAACCATGGCCAGGCCTACCGCGAGTGTCTCGGTCTCGGCTGAAACAGAGTCCTTGGTACTTCTGTCCTCCGAAATCGTACAACCGACAACCTCGGCCCCGGAGGCCACTACTGTATTGGTTGTTGAATCTCCATTGGAATCTGGTGTCCAGGAACCTTCCGACACCATTCCCTTAGACAAAACTACACCAGCACATGGTGCAGCCAGGCCTCCTGCATCCATGTCTATTAAGGCATTCTCTAGGGCTAAAGCTGCTAAACTCTCAAAATCTATGCCCCCCAGGGTTATTCCTCAGGGACCCACTACAGGTTCTCATATCCTTAGTCTAGCAGAGGACCTTATTTCATTAATTAGGGGCTCTCAACCTCATCCGGACAGGGGCTCTCAACCTCCTACAGAAAAAAGGCCCAGGGTTGAGCCCTCTGATCCCCTCTCCTCTGATGAGGCCTCTGATGGCTCTGCTCTCTCGGACTACCAGGAGGAAGCTTTTTCGGCCTACGAGGATTCTGATGCAGAGGAATCTATCCCTTTGGCCTCCCCTCCTGAAGAACTGTCTTTTGGAGAAACTCTGCACACTATGAGGGAGCATTTCCAATGGCAGGGTCAGGAATTCTCTGATTCCAGGAAGAGATTAAGGACCTTTTTGCATTTGCCCCAGCATCGACCTTTGGCTATTCCCCCTGTTTTGAATGTCATTGATGATGTGTACTCTGAGTCTAGCACAACCCCTGACACCCTCCCTCCGGCTCCTGCCAAACCCGATAGGTACTACAGGGTCCCAGAATCACATCTTTTCTTTTTCAAGGCCCACTCTGCTGATCCAGAAACTATTTCCCAGGGCCCTAAAGGGGTTGCAGCTGTCACTACAAAAAATCCACTCCCCTCTGAAAGGGAGTCCAGGGCTTTAGAGCGATGGGGTAAAAAAGTGTATACTTCTGCTGCCCTTTCTATGAGGGCTTTAAACTGTCAATTTCATATGATACAGTGCCAAGAGTATTTCCTAGATGAATTGCATAAAAAAACTGTCTTCACCTGAACCCCTAGATCGCAAATCTCTTCAGGATCTGGTACATAACTCTCAACAGGTTAGCAACCATTTCTTGCAGTGTGGTTATGATGCATTGGAAGCTTCATGTAGGTCAGCTATGACAGGTGCAGTCATACGCAGGCATGCTTGGCTGAAGGAACAATCTCTGCCAGACCATGTTAAAGCAAAGCTTCTGGATGCTCCACTGGAAAAGCAAAAGTTATTTGGCTCCACTGCTCAGGAGGTCTTAAAGAAATTTGAAGAAAAGAAAAAATCTGTACAAACAGTCAAAGATTTTATGCAAGTCCAACCACCAAGATTCAGCAGAAATTGGCCTTCCAAGAACTGGTCCTTTCCAGACACAGACAGATTTCAGAGAGGCAAGAGCAGAATCAAAGGGCAGAGGCTTTGAAACAAATCTCCAACTTAATGAAAATGAAAGCAATAGAAAAGGTTCCTCTCTCAGAACAAGGCCAAGGATTTTATTCCAGACTCTTCCTTGTTCCAAGAACAGAAAAGCAATGGAGGCCTATTCTCGACTTGTCCGCACTAAATACTTATTTCATTGTGCCAAAATTCAAAATGCTGACTCTGCAGCAACTCCTTTCCATGCTGGGCAAGGGGTCTTGGCTGGTAACTCTGGACCTCAAGGAGGCATACCTGCATGTCCCTATCAGACAAAGCTGCAGAAGACACCTCAGATTTCTTGCAGGTTCAGAGCATTATCAATTCTCAGCATTGCCCTTTGGCTTATCTACTGCGCCCAGAGTATTCACGAAATGCCTGGCATCAGTAATTGCACACTGCAGACTTCAGGGGATGCAAATATACCCATATCTGGACGACTGCCTTATACAAGCGGACAGCCAACAAATTTTGGTAAAACACTTGAATTATGCCATCTACCTTCTTCAGGCCTTGGGATATACAGTCAACATTCACAAGTCAAGACTTGTACCATCCCAAAGAATAACTTTTCTGGGTGCGGATCTAGACACAACCACCCAAATGGCTTTCCTCACAGAAGAAAAGCAAAACCAACTACCGGATTACTTCAAAAACCTGTCAAGACAAACTCAGCTGACTGCAAGGAAAATCCTGTAGGCCCTGGGTTACATGGCTTCTTGCATTCTTCTGATTCCTCAAGCAAGGCTACATATGAGGAAACTACAATGGTACCTAAGGAGTTTATGGACTCAGCACAGTCACAGCTTGGAAACTTTAATGCCACTCATCCCATGCCTTCAAAGGGAATTTCTGTGGTGGGCTCAAGCAAGCCAGTCAAACAGGGGTTTGCCCTTCAGCAAACCAATAGCCAGCCAAATCATTACAACAGACGCTTCAGACCACGGATGGGGAGCGCACATGGAGGGAAGATGCATTCAAGGACTATGGTCACAAAAAGAGCTACGCATGCACATAAACCAAAAGGAAATGCTGGCAGTGATACATGCTATCGAGGCCTTCAAGTTATTTCTACATCAAGGCCACCTGCTAATAAGGACAGACAACACTACAGTTATGTGGTACATAAACAAGCAAGGAGACACCCATTCCTACCCTCTTTGCAGACTGGCGATGAATCTATGGGAACTTTCCTTGACACTCAATATACAGCTGCAATCCCAGTTTGTACCAGGAAAGGACAATATACTGGCGGACAGCTTAAGCAGGAACATCATGGATGCACACGAATGGATGCTGCACCCAGACATCTTCCATCAGATAACACAATCATGGGGGAGAGCGGACATAGACCTCTTTGCCTCCCCACACAATCATCAGCTGGAGAAATTCTGCTCAAGGACATACCACCCACAAGCATGGAAAGTGGACGCCCTCTCTTTCAGCTGGAGAACTCTAACAGTGTATGCATTCCCACCTCTTCCATTAATGACCAGGGTCTTACTGAAGATCAGGGCAGAGCAGCCAAGAGTGATTCTGATAGCTCCGGACTGGCCAAGACAGCACTGGTACCCATTGCTAAAGAGCATGTCACGGACAAAACCATGGCTTCTTCCACAATGGCCGCTTCTCCTGACACAGCACAATTACAAAACTCTGCATTCCAACCTGAAAACATTACAACTAGCTGCCTGGAAAATACCTTGACTCATCACCAGGATACGCTATCCAAGAGAGTGAAGGATATCATCATGGAAGCTCGCAGGCCTTCCACAAGAAAGGCATACTCAGCAAAGTGGAAAAGATTTCACACCTGGAGGACCTCAAAGGGCCTAGATGCAACAGTTATGAACATGGCACATATCCTAGAATATTTGGCAGAAATGCTCCACAATGGCCTGTCTTACTCTTCAATTAAAATTCATGCTTCAGCAATTTCAGCAGAGTACAATATTAATCCCCCAAGGAATCCACCAGTGCCTACTTGGGACCTTAACTTTGTGTTGGAAAAACTAACACTGCCTCCCTTTGAACCAGCAGCATCGGCAGAACTACAGTTCCTGTCTTGGAAGACTGTTTTCCTTCTGGCCATAACCTCAGCAAGAAGAGTGTCTGAGTTACAGGCCCTCATGGCAGTACAGCCATTCCTTATCTTTCATCAAGACAGAGTCTCTTTGAGAACCAACCCTTCATTTATGCCAAAGGTGGTATCCAGGGTCTCCTTAAACCAAGCTATTCACCTGCCTACCTTCTTTCCAAATCCACAAAATAAAGGGGAAAAGCTTCTGCACACCCTGGACATACACAGACAGTTGCGCTACTACTTGGACAGAACTAAAAGTAACAGAAAAACTGACCAGCTGTTTGTAGCATATGCTGCTAGTGCACAAGGAAAAGCAATTTCAAAACAGACAATTTCTAAATGGATAGGAAACTGCATTCGCTTTTGTTACTCCTTTCATGGAAAAGCTGTGCCGGCTAACATTAGATCTCATTCCACCAGAGCCACAGCCACCTCCACAGCCTTCTTAAGAGGGGTGGCCACCAAGGACATTTTAGAAGCTGCTACATGGAGCTCCGTGCATACATTTTCCAAGCATTACAATTTACCTTTATATTCCAGATCCAGAGCAGGCTTTGCTACAGCAGTCCTGCAGGGCATTTTAGCTACACCATCCTTTACATAGATCCTCCACCCCCAGATTGGCTATGGTATTCTACCCATATGTGATGACTGCAGATGCATCCTTGAAGGACATAGTACAGTTTTGTACCTACCATAAATGTAGATGTCCAATAGGTATGCATCTGCAGTCAGGTTTACCCTCCCTCCTTCCCCTCTGTGGTATTTCTTGGGTACTTACCCCTCTTATAGCTAGCTGGGGTGATCTATTATGGTGTATTTGTTTTTATATTATTGTGCATGTTTGGATTTTTAAATGCATCTCTCCAAATTTAGCCTTCCTTAGAGGGCACCTGGCATCTGGGGCAAGAAAAACTGAGGAAGATGGCGTCGGCTGATGCTTTTATACCCCAGGCGCTCTGACGTCGGGGAAAGTGCGACATCAGCCGACGCCGGACCCAGACTTTGGAATCCAGCCGACCGAAGGGCTGCCTGAGGCAGGATAACCCATATGTGATGACTGCAGATGCATACCTATCGGACATCTACATTTATGGTAGGTACAAAACTGTACTTTTGCACTTGTTAGACATGCATAGACAATTCCGTTTTTAGTTGGAACTAAATCATGTAGAAAATCGGATCAACTCTTCGTGTCTTTTTCAGGTCCAAGATTAGGCAATCCAATTTCCAAAGTCACCTTATCAAAATGGTTGAGAGATTGCATTACCTTTGTTTATCAACAGAATAAAATGACTATCAGCTAAAGTCAAGGCTCACTCCACCAGATCAATGTCCACTTCAGTGGTCTTTCACTCAAGAGCCTTTATGGATGACATTTACGCAGCAGCTACTTAGGCTACCCCTCTTACCTTTATTACTCATTACAAATTGGACATGGTCTCCAGGGGAAGAGCATCCTTTGGCTCAATGGTGCTCAGGAATATCCTTCAGGGCCTCCCTGGACATAAAGTAGCTAGGGACTCTGTCCCATCTGTCATGAATAAATGAAGTTAATAACATCAGATAAAGAAGTTATGTTCTTACCATAACGTTCCATCTGTGTTGATCTTCATTCATTCGTGACAGCCCACCCTCCTACTCCCTCTGAAAGCCTTATGTAGGTTCGGACTTGGTCTTGGTTACATGATGGGGTATTTGCTCAAGCAAAGCCTCCATTTTCTTATTCTGACAGGCAAACTCAATCTGAGGAGATGAGGAGAAGGGGCACTGTAGGTAACCTTAGCTTGAGAGTTTTTGGCTTGGGTGAGCTTGTTATATCGGCCAATGAATGAAGATCAACAACACAGATGGAACGTTATGGTAAGAACATAACTTCTTTTTTCATCACAAACTTTTTAACTATATATATACTTTTTGTTAGGTGTGGGAGTGGTTTATTGCAAAACACAGTGTATTTGTGTACGTTAACAAATTCACATCCCTTTCCCCATCAGTGTGACATTCGAGCTGGTCCTGCCTTACTTAGTAGCTGTCATAATAATATAACCCTTTATTTTAAATAAAATTAATAATGATGTGGTACCTCTTATTAACCACATTATTGAGTCTGTGATTTTATGTTCCTGGCCTTCCTGTAAACAAAGTATGGGGGTTTGTTTACAGGAAGGCCAGGAGCTTTAGAGGTTTTGCTGAATTTAAACGTAGACTATGTGAGCGAAACATTAAAAGATGTGAAGCTAATTGTACATTTTGTATATTTATACAGCAAAGTGATGTTTTTTATTGCTCTTAAGAAAATCATTAAGACCACTGCAGGGATGACTATAACACTACAAAAGTAATTGACAGGTTACAGTGCAATGAATGTGATGTATTTTATGTGGGCAAGACTGTAAATAAACTTAAGCCTAGGATTTCAGGTCATCTGGCAGAAATCCGCTCTGGATGTAAACATAATGCACTAGCCAAACACCTAGCTCTACGTAAAAGACACACAGGTTTTAAGATGATGTTCATCGTGTTTCACTGTTGCAGTCATTACACTTGGGTTATCCTGCCGGCAGGCGACCCGAGTTCCAAAGTCTTGGTCCGGCATCGGTTGCTGTCGCCTCTTCCTGACGTCAGTGCTCCAGGGGTATAAAAGTTGCAACCGACACCATTTTCTTCAGTCTTTCTTGCCACGCGGTGCCCGAAGCAAAAGCAGTTCACAAGTGCCGGTCGACCAACTCCTGAGATTTTCAAAATTGAGTTTCAGAACCGAAGTCTTCAATAAAGCTAAGTACCCCATTGGGGAAACTTTTTCTTACTTCAGACCGATGTCAGTAAAAGTTAATAATTGTATTTCTTGTGGGAAGCAAATACCTCATAAGGAATTTCATTCTTACTGTATTCCTTGCCTAGGCCCTGACCACGACGTTACTAGTTGTCGGTTTTGTGCTAGATTCAATAAATGCACTATTAAACGTCGGTTTGATTTTGCTTTATATTATTTTGGATGAAGGTTTAATTGTATAATGCCATCAGAACAACCGATGACCGGAATCTATAAAAAACGCAAAGACAAAGAAAAAGAAAGGCATCCGAGGTCCAAAACCAATGACGAAGCCTCTTCTAGGCCAGTCGCCGGTTCTCAGTGAGGCGCTTTCCCAGCCCCTGATACCCACTAACTCAGAGCCACAGGCCGTAACCAACAGCTACGTGGAGACACCGAGGCCTGTGGAAACTCAAGGTATTGGACCTATGGAAACTATTCCCTCAGATGGGGCCAGAGCCGCTGAGCAGGCATCGGCTTCTGAGGGTGTTTTCAGACCTTCACAGCTTACAATTAAGGCTACTACAGCAGCAAAAGCAAAGTCAAAAACTCCATTAAAGACAAGGAAACAAGTACAGCATTCTCCTGGACAGTCATCCATGCCAAAGAAACAGATGCTTAAAATGGCCGAAGACCTTATTACTTTAATCAGGGGTTCCCATCCCCCTCCTGACAAAAGGCCTAGGCAAGACACTGGTTATGATTCCTCTGATCAGGTTTCCATTTCCTCTGATTTCTCTTCTGATCAGGGATATTCTCTCCCTCCCTATGAGGACTCTGATGCAGAAGAGTCCATTCCTTCAGCCTATCCGCCTGAGGATTATTCTTTTGGGGAAACCCTGCACACCATGAGGGAGCATTTCCATTGGGAGAGCCAGGTATATTCAGAATCCAAGAAAAGGCTCAGAGATTTTCTTTTATTGCCTCAGCACAGGCCCCTGGCTATCCCCTCTGTGCTTGATATTGTAGATGATGTTTTCTCTGAATCCAGTCTGTCTCCTGATTCTTTACCCCCTGCACCAGTCAAGCCAGACATGTACTACAGGGTCCCTGACTCTCAAACATTTCTTTACAAAAACCCCGCTGCAGACCCAGAAACAATTTCTCAGGGTCCTAAAGGGGTTAAGGCTTCCACTGCTAAAAATCCTGTCCCCTCAGATAGGGATTCCAGAGCTCTGGACAGATGGGGGGAAAAAGTTTACACTTCTGCTACTTTAGTTGTAAGAGCCTTAAACTGTCAGTTTCACATGCTCAAATATCAACAGTATCTTATGTCATTGTTAAAGCAGAAAATGGTTTCAAATACAGAAAGTCCGGACAGTAAAGAAATGCAGGATTTATTGCATGCAATTGAACAAGTGGGAAAGCATACTCTGCAATGTGGTTTTGATTCATTAGAGGCTTCTTGTAGAGCCACAGTTGCAGGCTCTCTTATTCGAAAACATGCTTGGTTGAAAGAACAAAGTTTACCTGACCATGTTAAAGTAAAATTATTAGATGCTCCTTTACAGCATGATACTTTGGTGTTAAGGCAGAAGAGATGTTAAAGAAAATGGAGGATAAAGCAAAGTCTATGCAGACAGTGAAAGATTTCTTACAGGTTCAGCCACCTAGATTTAGCAGAAACTAGCCTTCAAAAAATTGGTAATTTCCAGTGGCAGATAGGCCACAAAAAGGCAGATACAGATGCCCAAGAGGCAGATCTCAGCCCCAAGGCTTCTACAGACCTAAACAATGGGGTGCTTCAGCCCCAAAGGAGGAGAAGACAAATCACAACCTTATAGGAAACGGTCGCAATGACTTCCCTCTGCAAATGCCAAGCTCTTACCTGTTGACAGCACCCCTAGGGGGAAAGCTAGCACTTTTCTCAAAAAATTGGCACATGATCACCCAGGACCAATGGGTGCTGAATATTGTTTCTCTGGGTTACATGTTCCACTTCCACACCCTTCCAAAATCAAAAGGTATGTCAGACCTGCCACAAAACCAATGGGCAGAGGCACAACAGCAAATTGCTGCTCTTATGGACATGGGAGGTATTCAAAAAGTTCCACAACAAGAATAAGGACCAGGATTTTACTCAAGACATTTCTTAGTACCCAGAAAAGACAAAGCCTGGAGACCAATACTGGACCTGTCAATCCTAAATACTTTCCTGGATGTTCCAAAATTCAAAATGTTAACACTACAACAACTTCTGCCCATGCTGGGCAAGGAGGCTTGGCTAGTTACTTTGGATCTCAAGGAGGCATACCTGCATGTCCCAATCAGACAATCTTGCTGAAGATACCTCGGATTCATAGCAGGCTCAATGTATTACCAATTCTCTGCACTGTCCTTTGGCTTATCTACTGTGCCCAGGGTCTTCACAAAGTGCCTGGCACCAGTAATTGCATTTTGCAGACAAAAAGGAATTCAAATATATCCCTACTTGGACGACTGCCTTATTCAAGCAGAGAGCAAGGACACTCTTCTAAAGCACCTGGCGTTTGTAAAAAGATTTCTAATTTGCCTAGGGTACACAGTAAACAAGAAGAAATCAAAACTAGTGCCCTCTCAAGAGATAATATTCCTGGGTGCAAGCTTAAATACAACTACCCAGATGGCTTATCTCATGCCAGACAAACAAAGGCAACTGACTCATTACTTTCAAATGATGGCAACAAAAACCCAGCTCCCTGCAACAAAAATTCTGCAGGCCCTGGGCTTCATGGCATCCTGCATTCTACTAATTCCATATGCAAAATTGCATATGAGGAAACTACAATGGTATCTAAAAAGTGTTTGGACTCAGCATTGTCACAGCCTGGAGACAGTCATAACTTTAATTCCCTGCCTGCAACAGGAGTTTCGATGGTGGTCCCAGGCCTGTCACCACAACAAGGGACAGCCTTTCACCTTACCTACAGCCAGGCAGACAATAACAACGGATGTATCAGATTATGCCTGGGGAGCACATATGGCAGGAAAATGTATACAGGGCACATGGCCCAGGGAACAAATGCATCTTCACATCAATCAAAAAGAGATGCTAGCTGTACAGAATGCCCTGACAGCCTTCAAGGACCTAATACATAAAGACAGGCAATACCACAGTTATGTGGTACATAAACAAGCAAGGGGGCACACATTCCTACCCCCTATGCAGACAAGCCATGACTTTGTGGAACACAGCACTGACCTACCAAGTACATCTGCAAGCACAATTCCTGCCAAGAACAAAAAATACACTGGCAGACGAACTAAGCAGAAATCTCATGGATCCTCACGAATGGAAACTAAATCCACAAGTGTTCAGTATGATAACAAGGAAATGGGGACGCCCAGACATAGATCTTTTTGCCTCCCCTCACAATTACCAAATACAGAAATTTTGCACAAGAACTTATCACTCTCAAGCATGGAAAGTGGATGCTCTATCATTCAGCTGGAAAGGCCCGACAGTCTATGCCTTCCCTCCGATGCCTCTTCTCACCAAGGTGCTGCTAAAAGACAAGGCCAAAAATGATCCTGATTGCACCAGACTGGCCACGCCAGCACTGGTACCCAATCCTAAAGAGTTTGTCTCGGGGCCCACCTTGGCCTCTACCTCAAATCCCTCATCTTCTGACACAACAAAACAATCAGATTCTGCACAGCCAAATCAGAACCTTAAACCTGGCAGCATGGCAGGTAATGTAGCCACTCAGACTGAACCTCTCTCTAAAGCTGTTATGGATGTTATTTTAGAAGCCAGGAGGCCCAGCACTTGGAAATCTTATGCATAAAAATGGAAGAGATTCTGTGCTTGGAACCAGGCACAAGGACTCGAACCACTTGTCCCTAATATTCCTCAGATTTTGCAATACGTAACTGAG
Source organism: Protopterus annectens (assembly GCF_019279795.1). Taxonomy (NCBI): domain Eukaryota; kingdom Metazoa; phylum Chordata; order Ceratodontiformes; family Protopteridae; genus Protopterus; species Protopterus annectens. The sequence continues at coordinate 1,178,218,833 of NC_056735.1, read as the reverse complement.
ATGTTGGACAAAGGCCTATCTTTCCCATCTATTAAAATCCATGCCTCTGCCATTTCAGCTCATTACAATACGGATCCTCCTATTTTTTCACATCCTCTACTACAACAGTACCTCAGAGGGGCAAAAAATATAAGACCCCCAAGGAGAGCACCAGTGCCTACTTGGGACCTCCATTTTGTTTTAGAAAAACTCACACTGCCTCCATTTGAACCAGTCAGCACAGCAGATCTAAAATTCTTGTCATGGAAAACTGCTCTGTTCCTAGCAATAACTTCAGCAAGAAGAGTCTCAGAGTTACAGGCATTGATGGCTGTGGAACCTTTCCTCATTTTTCATCAGGACAGGGTTTCTCTTAGGACAAACCACAAGTGGTCTCCAATGTGGCCTTAAACCAAACCATTCATTTGCCCACTTTCTACCCAAATCCCCGAATAAAGGGGAAAGACTTCTGCACGCTTTGGATATACACAGACGGCTACAATTCTACTTGGACAAAACAAAAGCTTTCAGAAAAACTGAGCAACTGTTGGTAGCATATGCTTTAGGATCACAAGGAAAGCCTATTACAAAGCAGACAGTCTCCAAATGGATAGGACACTACATCCGCTTCTGTTATGCACAACATGGCAAAACAGTGCCTAAGGGCATTAGGCCTCATTCTACCAGCGCAGCAGCCACTTCAGCAGCTTTCCTCAGAGGAGTACCAACCAAAGACATTTTAGAAGCTGCAACCTGGAGCTCAGTGCACACTTTCACCAAGCACTACCACTTACCTCTCTACTCTAAATCCAGAGCAGGCTTTGCCACTGCAGTTCTGCAGGGCTTGTTAGCCTCGCCAAATCCAATTTAGACCCAGCCACCCAACCTCAGCTTTGGGATTCTACCCAAGTGTAATGACTGCAACAGTGAAACATGATGAACATAGTACAGTTGTGTACCTACCATAAATGTAGATGTTCGAGTGTATTCACTGTTGCAATCCAGGTTACCCACCCACCACCCCCCTTCTCTTTGCTGGGACTTTTCTGTACTTCTCAACTCTATACAACCTATGTGGTGTATTTGCTTGTAGATGAAGGAAATATTTATAGTAACATATGCATTTTTTTTGGCATATTTCTATCTTTTCACCCTTCCTGTCTGGGGGCACCTGACATCTGGGGCAAGAAAAACTGAAGAAAATGGCGTCAGTTGCAACTTTTATACCCCTGGCACACTGACGTCAGGAAAGAGGCGACAGCAACCGATGCCGGACCAAGACTTTGGAACTCGGGCCGACTGCGGGTCGCCTGCCAGCAGGATAACCCAAGTGTAATGACTGCAACAGTGAATACACTCGAACATCTACATTTATGGTAGGTACACAACTGTACTTTCTTCATGTTTCACTGTTGCAGTCATTACATTTGGGTAATCTGCTGGCAGGTTGCCCTCAGTCGGCCTGATTAACAAAGTCTTGGGTCCTGCGTCAGTTGCTGTCCCTTTTTCCATGACGTCAGGGGTATAAAATGTGCAGCCGACGCCATTACATCAGTCTTTCTTGCCATGCAGTGCCCGAAGTAGAAGCAGTTTGCAAGTGCCAGTCGGCCTACTCCCGAAATTTTTGTTTTTGAGTTTCAGAACCAAAGTCTTCAACTTTAAGCTAAGTACCCCGTTGGGGAAACTTTTTCTTGCTCCTTACCGATGTCAGTAAAAGTTAATGCATTACTTGTGGAAAGCAAATACCGCATAAAGAATTTCATTCGTACTGTATTCCTTGCCTAGGCCCTCACCATGACGTACCTTGCTGTCGGTTTTGTGCTTTATTTAATCAGTGCACTATCTGTCGTTGGTATATTTTTGCTTCTAAATATTTTGGTTCTCGGTTTAATTATCCAGAAATGTCATTGGTTAGCCATCCGACTACCGGGATACCGAAAAAACACAAAGATAAAGACAGAGACAGGCCACCGAGGTCCAAAACGGGCGACGGCGCTTCTCCTAATCCAGTCACCAGTTTGCCGGTACTCAGTGAGGCGCTTTCACAGCCCCTGATACCCGCTACTTCTGATTCGCAGGCCTCTACTGAGACCCATTTGGAGTCCAGTATGCCACGAGATACTTCAACTATGGAACCCGCTGATGTCTCTACCTTGGATGGGTCCGGAGCCGCTGTGCAGGCACCGGCTTCTGAGGGTGTATTCAGGCCTACAGACTTGTATATTAAAACGATGCCTCCTTCATTACTAAGGTCTAAATCTCGATCCATGTCTAAAAAACCGGCACCCAGGCTGCATGCTCAGGCCCCTATGCCTAAAAAAACAAATGCTAAAAATGGCTGAAAATCTAATAACTCTAATCAGGGGTAGGAAACCCCCACCCCCCACCCTCCCAAGAGGCCTAGGGCTGAGCTTGATCATGAATCTTCTGATCAGGATTCTGTTTCTTCTGACTCTTCTGATGAGCTGGATTTGCCTCCATTCCCTCTGCTTACCCTCCTGAGGATTTTTCTTTTGGGGAAACCTTACATATTTTAAGGGAGCATTTTCAATGGGAAAGACAGGAATTTTCTGATTCAAAAAGAGGCTTAGGGATTTCCTCCTTCTACCTCAGCATAGGCCTTTGGCTATACCTCCTGTACTAGACATCGTTAATGTCTTCTCGGAATCCAGTTTGGCCCCTGATTCCCTGCCTCCTGCTCCTAGTAAACCTGACAGATACTACAGGGTTCCTGAGTCCCACAAGTTCCTTTTCAAAAATCCTGTTGCAGATCCAGAGACGATTTCTCAGGGGCCCAAGGACATTAAGGATTCTACTGCTAAAAATCCTACCCCTTGTAATAGAGACTCCAGGGCACTGGATAGTTGGGGTAAAAAGGTTTCTACTTCTGCAACCTTGGCAATCAGAGCTTTAAACTGCCAATTTCATATGTTAAAATATCAGCAACACGTTATTGGACTGCTTAAACAGAAAATTATGTTGATTCCTGACTGTGTGGAAAATAAAGATTTACAGGACTTAATGCATTCTGCTGAACAAGTTGGAAAACATACTTTGCAGTGTGGTTTTGATTCTTTAGAGGCCTCTTGCAGGGCTGCTGTTACTGGGTCTGTGCTTAGAAGGCATGCCTGGCTTAAGGAGCAATCTTTGCCGGATCATGTTAAAGCTAAATTGTTGGATGCTCCTTTAAGTCAGGACCGCCTGTTTTGCAACAAGGCTGAAGAAGTTCTTAAAAAGATGGAAGATAAAGCTAAATCTATGCAAACTGTTAAAGATTTTTTACAAGTGCAACCTCCTAGATTTAGTAGGCACTGGCCTACTAAGAATTGGTCCTTTCCAGTCCCTTCCAGGTCTTCTCAAGCCAAACCCAGGCACAGCAAAAACCCCAGGTTTCAGTCCCAAGGGACACTCAGAACTAAGCAGTGGGGGGGCTTCCATGTCCAAATCTGGAAATATCAAGACACTCCCTATGGTAAACAGTCTCAATGACTTCCCTTTTTAAGATTCCCAAGCACTTATCTTTTGACCGCCCCTTTGGGGGGAAAGATTGCTCTTCATGCAAAGAACTGGGAACTCATAACCCAGGACAAATGGGTTTTAAATATAGTGTCCCAGGGATACAGATTTCATTTCCACACGTTGCCAACATCAAACGGGTGGCCAGACCTGCCCCCAAATCAGTGGGCAGAGGCTCTAAGACAAGTACTTTCCCTCTTGAACATGGGGGCTATTCAACCGGTACCAGAAGAGGAAAAGGGACAAGGTTTCTACTCCAGACTTTTTCTGGTAGTCAGAAAAGACAAATCATGGCGTCCAATCCTGGACCTGTCTACTCTAAACACCTTTCTGGAGATTCCAAAATACAAGATGCTGACTCTTCATCAATTACTCCCTATGCTAGGCAAAGACGCCTGGTTGGCAACACTAGATTGAAAAGAAGCATACCTGCAGATCCCAATCAGGGAATCTTGCAGAAGATACCTACGCTTCAAAGCAGGCTGCACACATGATCAGTTCTCTGCACTGCCCTTTGGCTTGTCTACTGCACCCAGGGTATTCACAAAGTGCCTGGCTCCAGTTATTGCATTTTGCAGGCAAAGAAGTATTCAAATATACCCATACCTGGACGATTGTCTAATTCAGGCAGAAAGCCAGGGCATACTTTTAAATCATCTGGCGTTTGTAAAAAGGGTTCTAACTTGTTTGGGGTACACCATAAATGAAAAGATATCACAACTGGTGCCCTGTCAAAAAATTACATTCCTGGGAACAAGCTGGAATACAACTTCTCAGATGGCTTACCTTATGCCAAAAAAGCAAATTCATTTGGTAACCTATTTCAAACAAGTGGCCACAAAAACTCTGCTATCTGCAAGACAAATGCTGCAAGCCTTGGAGTTCATGGCCTCCTGCATTCTTCTAATTCCATATGCAAGACTGCATATGAGGAAACTACAGTGGTATCTAAAAAGCCTATGGAGTCAACATTCTCACAGCCTGGAAACAATGATTCCTATCTTACCTTGCCTCCGCCTAGAGTTCCTCTGGTGGGCAGATGCCTGCCACCAAAACAAGGGACTACCATTCACACTACCCCCTGCCGCCCAAACCCTAACAACAGATGCATCAGACTATGCACGGGGGGCTAAACTGGCAGGGAAGCGCATTCAGGGCAAATGGAACCTAAGTCAAATGCACCTACATATCAATCAAAAAGAAATGTTAGCTGTACAGAATGCTCTGACAGCCTTCAAGGGCTACATTCTTCCAGGACAGCTAATGGTAAAGACAGACAACACCACAGTTTTGTGGCACATAAACAAGCAGGTGGGTACACATTCCTACCCCCTCTGCAGACTAGCCATGGCATTGTGGAATACAGCCTTGAGCTACCAAGTGCACCTACAAGCTCAATTCCTGCCAGGAAAATTAAATACACTGGCAGACGGACTAAGCAGAAACCTCATGGACCCGCACGAGTGGAAACTGGAACCAAGGATTTTCAGCATGTTGACAAGCAAATGGGGGAGCCCAGACATAGATCTATTTGCTTCCCCCCAGAACTACCAGTTGGACAAGTTTTGCACAAGGACTTCCCACAAGCAAGCCTGGAAAGTGGATGCTCTGTTCTTCAGCTGGAAAAACCTATCAGTTTACGCCTTCCTCCCACTGCCTGTGCTCTCCAAAGTTCTACTAAACGTCAAACAGGACAAACCAAGGATGATCTTGATTGCTCCAGACTGGCCGTGCCAGCACTGGTACCCCCTCCTGCGCAGTGTGTCACAGTTATCTCCATGGCACCTGCCTCAGACCCCTTTCCTGCTGTCCCAGCAGGAGAACCAATTTCTGCACCCTCAGCTTCCAACATTGAACCTTGCAGCCTGGCTAATCACTTAAATTCACACTTATTATTCCTTATTAGACCTGTGATGGATGTCATCTTAGAGGCAAGGAGACCTAGTACTAGAAAATCTTATGCTGACAAATGGAAAAGATTCTGTGCCTGGAACCACTCTCAAGGGATGAGCACAGCAGCGCCCAATTTACCTCAGATTTTGCAATACTTAACTGAGATGCTTCACAGGGGCCTTTCTTTTACCTCCATTAAAATCCACGCCTCAGCCATTTCAGCTCATTATAACACAGAACCTCCCCTCTTTTCTCATCCTCTGCTCAGGCAGTACCTCAGAGAGGCCAAAAACTTGAGACTACCCAGGAGAGCTCCAACCCCTGCCTGGGACCTTAACTTTGTACTGGAGAAACTCACTCTACCTCCTTTCGAGCCAGCTGCTACTGCAGACTTAAAATTTCTTTCATGGAAAACAGCCTTCCTTTTAGCAATCACTTCAGCTAGAAGGATATCTGAATTGCAAGCCCTTATGGCAGTGGAACCTTTCATCATCTTTCATGCGGACAGGGTGTCACTCAGGACCAATCCATCCTTTATGCCCAAGGTGGTATCCAGTGTGGCTCTTAATCAGTCCATTCATTTTCCAACATTATTTCCCAATCTGCAGAACAAAGGGGAACAGATACTGCATTCCTTAGATGTGCACAGACAACCCAGATTCTACTTGGACAGGACTAAATCTCAAAGGAAATTTGAACAACTGCTGGTAGCATTTGCTGCAGTGGCAGAGGGGAAGGCTATTTCAATGCAAACTATTTCTAAATGGATAAGCCATTGCATTAATTTCTGCTGTAAGCACCATGGAAATCCTGTCCCCCAGGGGATCAGATCTCACTCCACCAGGGCTACATCTACCTCTAGAGCCTTTCTCAGAGGCGACCCTGCCAGGGACATCCTAGAAGCTGTTACCTGGAGTTCTGTACATACTTTCACCAAGCATTATCATTTGCCAATTTTCTCTAAATCCAGAGCTGGTTTTGCCACTGCAGTCTTGCAGGGCCTTTTAGCTGGCCCTAATGCTATCTAAATTCCTCCTCCCAACCATAGCTTTGGGAATCTACCCAAATGTAATGACTGCAACAGTGAAACACGAAGAACATGGTACAGTTGTGTACACTTACCATAAATGTAGATGTTCGAGTGTATTCACTGCTGCAGTCCTGGTTACCCTCCTTCCAGCTCCCTAATTTCTTCTGGCTATACCTCTACTTTCCTTTACTATGCTTAAAAGCCTTTTTGGTGTATTTGCTTTTTTTGTTGGAGGTATATCATTGTACTTTTATATTTAATTGCTCCCTATTAGGGGTTACCTAACATCTGGGGCAAGAAAAACTGATGTAAAGGCATCGGCTGCGTGCTTTATACGCCTGACAACCTGACTTCATGGAAGAAGGGACAGCAACCGACGCAGGACCCAAGACTTTGTTAATCAGGCCAACTGAGGGCTACCTGCAAGCAGATAACCCAGATGTAATGACTGCAACAGTGAACACATTCAAACATCTACATTTATGGTAAGTGTCCACAACTGTACTTTTTTGTCCATGTTTGTATTTCAGTTAGTGAGCAGTTTTTCTTCAAAAAAGCTCTATAGATCCTTGGACTTTAGATATTCGTAATATCTGTAGCTCCTCCTGCTTAGTCCGTCCATGTTAATTGGAACAAGATGATGAGCACACTGTCAAGTCAGTAGAGTTTTACTTTCTTTCCTTCACTTCTTTAGCCATGGTGGCAAGAGTAGTTTTCCATTCATTTTCTTTTTCTGTTGCTGCTGCTTTCCTGAGCCTGTTCCTGGCTGCTGTTGTTAGGGAACAGATGAAAGTGCTTTCATCTCCCAGACCTGAGTTCGACTTTGCATTCAACCCTGTTGCAAAAACTCATCACCAAAGGTCATTAAGGATCAGGTCCTCAATATTGGTGACCTGACATTGACCTCAGCTCCTGTGCCCCCAGGACCTTTGTAGGTAAAGACCACTTAGAGATTCAAAGTGTGCGTGTGTGTCTGTCCGTGTCCGTTATGGCTCCAGTGCCATCTTGAACACAGTTATCCTCAGTACTTAGACTTTCAGAATCAGTCACGGAAAGCTTAGACAAACTTCTGTAAGAATCTTTAGGGTGCTGTGCTCTACTCTTGAGTGCTCCTGAACTGGTGTTTTTACCCTATTGTCTTTGTCACAGAGATTCAGGGGGGTAAGATGCCTCAGACACAGGATGGTAAATATGTTTGGATTTCTTGTCCTCACACTTGGACAACACCTCTTGGAATGTCGTGTGGAAGAGGAGATGCAGAAATAGCCATGGACATGTGGACTCCCATGCAGAATCCTGCACTGTGAATATCAATCTGCATGGGAAAGTTTCTCCAGTATCCCTCCCCTGAAACCCCAAATTAATGGAGATTATTGTTTCAGCAGAGGTCTGGGATGAGTCAGCTGACCAAAACTCCCTATAGGGACAGATACTGATGCAGTCTTTCTTTTCTGCCCTGAATACCTTTTGAGTACCCCCCCCCCCTCACTAAACATATGGTCTTGTTAAAAAGAGCTCTTGAGTGCAAGACCAGCTGTTCTGAAACATAGTCTCGGACACTAGACCATTTTGGCAAAGACATATATGTTACTTTTTTTTTCTTTACATACCCTCAGGCACGTTCGTAGGTTCATAGGAAGTTACTAGGCTATTGGCCCTAGGCTTTGTAAGCCTAGCCATGTTATACCCTTGTTCCCTTATTAACCATATTGTATGATCTATATTTGCAGTGCAAATCTATGATGATCACCGACTGCCCTTATCCAAGAGGGACATAGGTGACACCCACGGGTTAAATTTACCATGTCCCATCCAGTTGTGTAAGTTGCACTTAAATAAGGGTCATTGAGGAGCTCTGTTTTACATGACTTGGGAGTTTGTTCCAGAGGAGTAGCAGTCTGTGGGAGAAATGTCTCTCTCTCCAGCATGTCCTGTTAATGTTGCAGGCTAGGTTAAGATCCCTAGAGCGAGTGAATCTTGTCCCGTTTGACTTGCAGATGTGCAGCATTTCCATTAGTGCATGGTCCAAGACTACTCTGTAGGCCAGGCACAAGTCGCCTGTCAGTAGCCTATAAGATGCAGAGTACAGTGACAAGGGCCTTCAGTCTATCCATATAGATCATGTGTTGAAGGCCCTGAATTTTTCTAGTGAGAAACCTCTGAGGTCCCTCCATCTGCTGAAGGTGTCTGGTGAGGTATATATAAAAGGGTGTATTGTACTCTGTTAGTGGTCTGATGAGGAATGAGTAGAGAGGAGTTGTAACATCCTTAACTGTGGATGCGATGCCCTTACTTATGAGATGTGCAACATAGAAGGTCTTCCTTACCACTGTGGACACGTGGTGATCAAAGTTAAGGTTGCTATCAATCTGTGTTCCCAAATCTTTCACAACAGGGTTTGAGCTAAGGTGGGCATTGTTAATATTGTAATTTGCAGGGGCTTCCTCTTTGCCAAAAGGGATGATAACGCATTTTTATGCATTTAGTTGCTTTGGTACCACTCATTTGTCTGTGTAAGCCCTTTTTATAGTATGTCAGCATCATTGGGGGGCACATTGATTGCACCCAGTTTGCAGTCATTGCTGAACTTGGTAAGCCACAGGCCATTTATTTTTCCCTGGTCTTCTGAAAAATAGATTCCACATAGTAGGGGGCCCAGCACAGATCCTTGTGGTACACCACTGGTAACTGGTCTGCTGGTAGAGGTGGAATCCCCAACTTTGACTGTATGAGTTCTGTTGGTGAGCCAGTTGGCTACCCATCTAGTGACATATGGGTTAATTTCCAGATGGGTGAGTTTCTCAATGATGCCTGAGTGGGGGATTGTGTCAAAAGCCGTGGCTAAGTCAGGATAGGGCTATGTACTATTTTGCTTTCATCCAGTCCTTTGGTGACATTCTCGAAAAAGTCCACCAGGTTTAATAAGCATAATCTACCCTTAAAGCCAAATTGGGTCAGATCAAGAGTTTGAAGGTCACCTGTGTCTTTGTTGATAAGGTCCATGGTGATTCTCTCCATGGCCTTGCAAATAAGGCTGGTTAGGCTTATGGGTTTATAGTCCCCAGGGTCGGTTGATGGACCCCCTTTGTGCAAGGGAATTACTGTTGCTGTTTTCCACTCTGCTGGGACAGAGCCAGTACTTAGACTGTGGTTGAAGAGAGTGTCAAGTGGTTCTACCTGGTCCTGTTTTAGATGAATGGGCGTGCCTTCGTTGAAGGTTGGGCGTCGGGCTGGCAACTTGACACCATAAAAACTAACTGCCAGTAATTAGCGGACCGGAGTTCCGCTGTGGCGACCCCTGACCGGAAAAAGCTGAAAGACAAACAACAACAACAACAGTAGGCAGCTTGGGATGTTACCCGGTCCCATAAAGGCGGTGTTCTTGGCCATGGAGAGTGCAGTTATGACCAGTTGTTTGGAGATACTAGGTAGATGACTGGTGACAAGTATGCTCTGGGGTATATGTGGTGGGGACAGGGTGGTGAAGTTTGCACCATATCGGTCTGCTAGCAAGTTGGCGATGTCCTCAGGGTCAGTATGAGTGGTAACATCCATTACCTCTTCAGCACAAAGCTGGATCTTCCCTTTTATATTTCTGACGTAGCTAAAGAATGCATTGTGATTGTCCTTCACTAGGGATAGTAGTGTAGCTTCGTAACTGGCTTTAGAGGACTTTACAAGAAATCTAATTTTGCTTGTTCAAGCTGTGGAGGGTGTCCTTCCTTCCTCTGCTGAGTCAGTTCCCTCTAGTTCTTGGATATTAGTTTCTTCCTGTTGTTGTATAACCTATTTATGAGTGATGCCCACCAGGGTGGCTTGTTTTCTTGTGAGGAATGTGTTTTGTTCCATTCAGGTAGAGCGGAGTCTGTACATTTGTATAGGTGTTTATACAGGGCATTTGTGTACACCTCTGTATAAGAGTTATTGTTGACAATGGTAGCAGGGGGTTTGAAACCATTTATGCCATCTCTTAGGAGGCTATAGTTTACTTTGGAGACATTTTTCATCCTTTTTGCTCTTGAAGGGGGGGTCAGGTTCGAATGTTACTTCGAATGAGATTGATTTATGATCAGATCTTACCAGGGAAAGAACACACACGGCGTAGTGCAGAGACTTCCTGTGTTGGTGACTACTTCATCTAGGACATTCAAGCCCCTTGTAGGGGTACAGACTATCTGTTCCAGAGCACTTATATTAACAAAGTCCAGAAACCTTAGTGCAAGCATGTTTGTGCTCATATATGACTCCCAAGTGATGGAAGGATAGTTGAAATCACCCATGATCAAGGTGTTTGGCTGTATAGTAAGTGACTCAAGTAGGTCCAGCTAGGCAGAGTGGTTCTTGTGGTTCATGGTGGGGGACCTATAGATAACAATGGTAATGGAAGGGAGCTTTACCTACAGTTAGTTGGACTTGGAGTAGCTCTAGGTAGCCATAATGTTTGACCAGTCTTGAGGTGTATTTGTCTTAAATAAAGGTGGATACACCTCTATCTTTGGTTCTTTTGTGTTTGTTTTGAGGTCTGAATGTGTGGAAGGCATTGTAGTCTTGCATGGATGGGATGCTCCCTGCGGCTTTGAACCATGTTTCTGTGACTACACAGACATCAGCATCTTCCAAGGTAAGGAGTTCGTCCAGTTGAGTGCATTTTCTGGTTTAGACTGCTAGTATTAAGCAGCATAACCTTGAGTTTGTCTGTAGTGGATTTTTTATGTCGGGAATTTTGTTATGACGTTGCCTGAATAAAAAGGCACTATGGGGAAGACAGGTACCTTTGCCAGTAACTGAAAGCTAAGAGGTGACAGGTGAAGACTATCTCAGGCAAAGCAACATGGTCTGTCAGCCATATCTTCCCAGGCTGACAGATAACTGGATCCCCCTGGGCTGACACCAGAAGCTAAGCCTGTTGTTGGAAGTCAATTATTTTTTGTTTATATTGAGGCATCATCCTGGGTGAAGGTAGAATGCTGCTTAGGGCTAGGGACATACCTGTCTGGGTCACACAATCTGAGAGCTCAGTCATGTCTCTCTTCATGTAGTCCAGAGAGGTATGTCTCAAGTCATTCACTCCAGCATGGACTAGCACAGAGTCATAAAGGTACTTGTTGTTTAGAGACTTGAGTGAGTGCATGATCTGACGGATCCTGGCACCTGATAGGCAGCTAACCGTGACCTTCTTGTCCAGCCTGGTGAGGAGGGCACTTGTTTGTCTCACTATGGAATCGCCTATGAACAAGACATTTGATTTTGAAGTGTTTTGCCTTGGGGGCTTATTGGCTGAGACACTGTTGTGTGTATTGTTATGTGTAGTGGATTCTGTTGGGTCGGTAGTGTGTGCAGTAGGTTTGTGTTTGGGAGGGCTCTGATCTTTAGGTAGGCCTCTAGCAAGTGCCTCCGTGTATGTGAGTTTATGTGCAGGAGGTAACACACAGGGCTTGTTTTCAAGATGACTTTGGCAGAGAAAACCTTAAAGATGCAGAAAAAAAGTTACCATATTTAAATCTGCAATGCGAGTTTGAATATCTGGCAGTACTGGGCTAATGCTAACAACCTCTGTATGTAACTTGTGCATAACAAAACATATGGAGCAGTTTGTGTAGCGGCATAGTTGGATATCATATGCCATCACACTTGGCTTGGGCACTAAAATTTTGTGAACAACTGCATGGCATCTTTTCACTAATGCTTGTTTAGATTACAAAGGAAGGAGAAGCTGCAAAAAAGTGAACAAGAAAGGAGGACACTAGTGGCTGTTAGAGTAAAGTTTTCCAGTCCTAAGAGAACATTTCCTCATAAGCAGAGGAGTGCTTGAAACTTCAGGTTAAGAAAAGCCAGCAGCTCCCATTCAAGTAGCATTCTGAAAGAAAACAACACAGATACTGAGGTTATCAGAATGGATGTTGACCTAAAGTATAAGTGGTCCTGAAGCTTGAGTTCTTCCCCTTCTATTCAACACTGGAGGCAATCGGAGGTAGTCTTCCTGCATTGCTGGCTATCCTGTCGGCCAAACTGGGAAATAGCATAGAAAAGCTACCACACCCTCTTTCGAAGCTACCACATCCCATTTCTTGCTCCACCAAAACTCATCTTTTCGACCATTTCCAGTGTCCAACTCCATTAGAAGGCAGTGCCTGGATGTACAGGTAAAAAAGTGTTTTCATGAAGAGAGAGAGAGATACCATGCTGTGTAAGCAAACTCTCTAGCAGATGATCTCAGATGTGTACTTACTACTTATGGCTATTTCGTTGGTCAGTCAGTAGCAAGCACCATCTTTGACTACTGGGAAAGCCTTGCTGCAACCTCTCTGTATCCTTGCGCAATACCAGATGCAGCAGCTACTTCTGCTTTAATTCCTCAGAGGGCAGTGGCATCCGAGTATTCTTTACAATTTTCCGATTTTCCAGTATAATGAGGAAACAAGTCATGGGCATTCAGAATCGCCAGTTAGCTGAAACACCTGGTGATGTCCTTCAAGGATGCATCTGCAGTCCTTACATATGGGTTGTCCTGCCTCAGGCAGCCCTTCGGTCGGCCGGATTCCAAAGTCTGTGTCCGGCATCGGCTGATGTCGCCCTTTTCCCCGACGTCAGAGCGACTGGGGTATAAAAGCGTCAGCCGACGCCATGTTCCACAGTCTTTCTTGCCGCGTGGTGCCCGAAGCAGAAGCAGTTCGCAAGTGCCGGTCAGCCAGCTCCTGTGATTTCAGCTACCGAAGACTTCAAAAAAGCTAAGTACCCCGTTGGGGACTCTTTCTTGCCTCAGCCGATGTCAGATCAAACGGTTAAAGTTAACAATTGTTTATCTTGTGGGAAACAAATACCTCATAAGGATTTCCACTCTTTCTGCTTACCCTGCCTAGGCCCAGACCACGACGTCTTGGCCTGTTCAGCCTGTGCTTCCTTCAATAAACGCACTCTTAGGCGTCGGGCAGAGTTTGCAGAGGAATTTTTGGGGGGAAATTTCTGCTATATCATGTCGTCGGAGCTTCCGACAGCACATTTACCCAAAAAACGAAAGGATAAGGACTGACACACGCGGTCCGCGGTTTCGGCCGACTCCATGCCTAGGCCTATCGCGAGTGTCTCGGTCTCTTCTGAAGCCGAAACTCTACCGCTTCAGACCGGCGACACTGCACAACCGGTAACTTCGGTACAGGAGGCCATCCCTGAGTCGGTCATAGAATTTCTATCTGAAACCGGTGTTCAGGAAATTTCCGACACCATTTCTGTTGATAAAACAACCCCAGCACATGGGGCAGCCAGGCCTCCTGTATCCATGTCCATTAAGGCCTTTACACGGGCTAAAGCTGCTAAACAGACCAAATCTCTCCCTCCCAAGGCTATTCCTCAGGGATCCACTACCGGTTCACAAATCTTAAGTTTGGCTGAGGACCTTATTTCCTTAATCAGGGGCTCTCAGCCACATCCAGACAGGGGCTCTCAACCTCCTCCAGACAAAGGTCCAGGGTTGAGCAGGCAGATCCACAGTCTTCTGATGAGGCCTCCGATGACTCTGCCCTTTTAGATTACCAGGAGGAGGCCCTTCCGGCCTACGAGGATTCTGATGCAGAGGAATCTATTCCCTCGGCCTCCCCACCTGAAGAGTTTTCCTTTGGGGAGACCCTTCACTCCATGAGAGAGCATTTCAAATGGCAAGGCCAGGAATTCTCTGATTCCAGGAAGAGGTTAAGGACCTTTTTACATTTACCTCAGCATAGACCCTTGGCTATCCCTCCTGTTTTGAATGTTATAGAAGATGTGTACTCTGAGTCTTGTATTTCCCCTGACTCCCTTCCTCCGGCTCCTGTCAAACCTGACAGGTACTACAGGGTCCCGGACTCACATCTATACCTTTACAAGGGCCACTCTGCTGACCCAGAAACTATTTCCCAGGGCCCTAAAGGGGTTACAACTACTACTGCCAAGAATCCACTTCCTTCTGAAAGGGAATCCAGGGCTTTGGAGAGATGGGGTAAAAAAGTATACACTTCCTCCACTCTTTCTATGGGAGCATTAAATTTTCAATTCCATATGATACAGTATCAAGAGTATCTGTTGGATGAATTGCATAAAAAGCTATCCTCTCCTGAACCCCTAGACCGCAAGGCCCTTCAGGATCTGGTACATAACTCTCAACAGGTTAGCAACCATTTCTTACAGTGTGGTTATGATGCATTGGAAGCTTCATGTAGGTCAGCAATGACAGGTGCAGTCATACGTAGACATGCTTGGCTGAAGGAACAATCACTGCCAGATCATGTTAAAGCAAAGCTTCTGGATGCACCACTGGAAAAACAAAAGTTATTTGGTTCCACCGCTCAAGAGGTCTTAAAGAAATTTGAAGAAAAGGCTAAATCAGTTCAAACAGTCAGAGGTTTTCTCCAGGTCCAATCACCAAGATTCAGCAGAAATTGGCCTTCTAAGAATTGGTCCTTTCCGGGCGCAGACAGATTTCAAAGAGGCAAAAACAGGCGTGGCAGAGGGCAAGCTCGAGGCTCCTACAGAGGACGTCAATGGCAGCCTCCTACCCAGAGAGGTAGTGCAGGACCCACAACTACTGCACAAGGACAAACTCAATGACTTGACTATGACTCCGCCAACCAGGGCTCAATTGGAAGCACCTTTGGGCGGAAAGCTATCTTTATTCTCAGAAAATTGGCACAGTATTACAAAGGACAAATGGATACTGCAAATAATAGACAAAGGATACAGATTCCATTTTCATACATTACCAAAAAGACAAGGCATGCCAAACCTGCCACCAAATCAAAGGGCAGAGGCTTTCAGGCAGATTGCCAAACTACTAGAAATGAAGGCAATAGAAAAGGTTCCTTTCACAGAACAAGGCCAAGGATTTTATTCCAGACTATTCCTTGTTCCAAGAAAAGAAAAACAATGGAGGCCTATTCTAGACTTGTCCGCACTGAATACTTATCTCATCGTGCCAAAATTCAAAATGCTGACCTTGCCGTAGCTCCTTCCCATGCTGGGCAAGGGGTCCTGGCTGGTAACTCTAGACCTCAAGGAGGCATACCTGCATGTCCCTATCAGACAAAGTTGCAGAAGGCACCTCAGATTTCTTGCAGGTTCAGAGCATTATCAATTCTCAGCATTGCCCTTTTGCTTATCTACTGCGCCCAGAGCATTCACGAAATGCATGGCATCAGTGATTGCACATTGCAGACTTCAGGGGATTCAAATATACCCATACCTGGACGACTGCCTTATACAAGTGGACAGCCAACAAACATTGTTAAAACACTTGAACTATGCCATCTGCCTTCTACAGGCCTTGGGATACACAGTCAACTTTCAAAAATCAAGACTTGTTCCATCCCAAAGAATAATTTTCCTGGGTTCAAAGCTGGATACAAACACCCAAATGGCTTTTCTCACAGAAGAAAAACAAGAACAATTACCGGATTATTTCAAAAATCTGACAACACAAACCCAGCTGCTTGCAGGGAAAATCCTGCAGGCCCTGGGTTTCATGGCATCTTGCATTCTGCTGATTCCACAAGCAAGGCTGCATATGAGGAAACTGCAATGGTACCTAAGGAGTCTATGGTCTCAACACAGTCACAGCCTAGAAACTTTGATCCCCCTCATTCCTTGCCTTCACAAGGAATTTCTGTGGTGGGCACAAGCAAGTCAGTCAAACATGGGTCTGCCTTTCAGCAAGCCTCATATCAGCCAAACCATTACAACGGACACCTCAGACCATGGATGGGGAGCGCACATGAAGGGCAGATGTATTCAGGGGCAGTGTACTCGAAAGGAATTGTGCCTGCACATCAACCAAAAGGAAATGCTGGCAGTGATGCATTCAATCGAGGCCTTCAAACATTTCCTGCATCAAGGCCACCTGCTAATAAAGACAGACAATACCACAGTTATGTGGTACATAAACAAGCAAGGAGGTACCCATTCCTACCCTCTTTGCAGGCTGGCAATGAATCTTTGAGAACTTTCTCTAAAGCTCAATATAGAGCCGCATTCCCAGTTCGTACCAGGAAAGGACAATGTACTGGCGGACAGCCTAAGCAGAAACACCATGGACCTGCACGAATGGATGTTGCATCCAGACATTTTTCTTCAGATAGCACAATCTTGGGGAAGGCCGGACATAGATCTTTTTGCCTCCCCCCACAACCATCAACTGAAGAAATTCTGCACAAGGACTTACCATCCTCAAGCATGGAAAGTGGAAGCCCTATCCTTCAGCTGGAATGCTCTAACAGTATATGCATTCCCACCCCTACCTTTAATGACCAAGGTCTTACTGAAGATCAAGACAGAGCAACCAAAAGTGATTCTGATAGCTCCGGACTGGCCAAGACAACACTGGTACCCACTGTTAAAGAGCATGTCAGGCTCGAACTCGTGGCCTCTACCACAATGGCCACTTCTTCTGACACAGCACAATTACAAAACTTTGCACTCCAGCCTGAAAACCTTGCAGCTGACAGCCTGGAAAATACCTTGACTCATCGCCAGGATAGACTATCCAAGAGGGTAAAGGATATCATGGAAGCTCGGCGGCCTTCCACAAGAAAGGCATATTCAGCAAAATGGAAAAGATTTCGAACCTGGAGCACCGCACAGGGTCAGGATCCGACAGTGATGAGCATCCCACATATCCTTGAATACTTGGCTGAAATGCTCCATAATGGCCTTTCTTACTCATCCATAAAAATTCATGCTTCAGCTATTTCAGCAGAGTACAATACT
Source organism: Protopterus annectens (assembly GCF_019279795.1). Taxonomy (NCBI): domain Eukaryota; kingdom Metazoa; phylum Chordata; order Ceratodontiformes; family Protopteridae; genus Protopterus; species Protopterus annectens. Next base: position 1,178,201,684 of record NC_056735.1, on the reverse strand, counting down.
GATCCACCTGTATTTTCTCATCCTCTGCTAAGGCAGTTTCTAAGAGGGATAAAAACCATCAACCCTCCAAGGACACCACCAGTGCCTACATGGGACCTTAACTTCATGTTGGAAAAATTAACTCTACCTCCGTTTGAACCAGCAGCATCTTCAGAACTACAATTCCTGTCTTGGAAGACTGCCATCTTTCTGGCCATAACCTCAACAAGAAGAGTATCTGAGTTACAGGCCCTCATGGCAGTACAACCATTTCTCATTTTCCATAAGGACAGAGTCTCTTTGAGAACCAATCCTTCATTCATGCCAATGGTGCTATCCAGGGTCTCACTGAACCAAGCTATCCACCTGCCTACTTTCTTTCCAAATCAACAAAATAAAGGAGAGAAACTTCTGCATACCCTGGACATTCACAGACAGTTGCGTTACTACTTGGACAGAACTAAGACTTACAGAAAAACTGACCAACTCTTTGTAGCATACGCTGCTGGTGTACAAGGAAGAGCAATTTCCAAACAAACAATTTCAAAATGGATAGGAAATTGCATTCGATTTTGTTACTCTTTCCATGGAAAAGCTGTGCCAGCCAACATCAGACCTCATTCCACCAGAGCAACAGCCACCTCCACATCCTTCTTAAGAGGGGTGGCTACAAAGGACATTTTAGAAGCTGCTACATGGAGCTCTGTGCATACATTTGCCCTTATATTCCAGATCCAGAGCAGGCTTTGCTACTGCAGTCCTGCAGGGCATGTTAGCTACACCATCCTTTTCTTAGGTCCTACCACCCCCAGCTTGGCTATGGTATTCTACCCATATGTAAGGACTGCAGATGTATCCTTGAAGGACATAGTACAGTTTTGTACCTACCATAAATGTAGATGTCCGATAGGTATGCATCTGCAGTCAGGTTTTCCCTCCCTCCTACCCCTCTGTGGTATTTTTTGGGTACCTATCCCTCTTTTTTAGCTAGCTGGGGTTATCTTTTATGGTGTATTTGTTATTTATTGGCTTGCATGATTGGAATTTATTCTTTTCTCCAAAATGTAGCCTTCTTTAGAGGGCACCTGGCATCTGGGGCAAGAAAAACTGAGGAACATGGCGTCGGCTGACGCTTTTATACCCCAGTCGCTCTGACGTCGGGGAAAAGGGAGACATCAGCCGACGCCGGACCCAGACTTTGGAATCCGGCCGACCGAAGGGCTGCCTGAGGCAGGACAACCCATATGTAAGGACTGCAGATGCATACCTATCGGACATCTACATTTATGGTAGGTACAAAACTGTACTTTCATAAGGGTCATTTGCATATATCCCATGGGCCTCTGATTCAAGAGGTTTGAGAGGTCACTCATTTCGAAGTTCCAGCTTGGCTGGAGTTTTCATTTAGTTTTCATAGATTGGTTTTACTGTGTGACCTTCTCACTCATTGTTATAGTTTATTTGGGATATTTTGCAGTCACCCTAGTGATAATGGACATCAGCTGTTTATAACAGCCATTTGTTTCTTATGCATAGTGAAACCCTCTGCTTGTGCTGTGCTAATGAGGTCGTAACAAGGCCAAAATATGCATATCCACAGCTAGTGGGGTTTGGCTTTTTTGGCCTGAAATTGTCCATTAAAGTGACTGTGTCATGGACATTCAGAATCGCCAATTAGCTGAAACACCTGGTGTTCATAAGGGTCATTTGCATATATCCCATGGACCTCTGATTCAAGAGGTTTGAGAGATCACTCATTGGAAGTTCCAGCTTGGCTATAGTTTTCATTTAGTTTTTACAGATTGATTTTCCATTATAATGAAATACAGAAATCCAAAGAGCAAAAGACCATGCCCGTTCTCATAGCCATGTACTGGCCCAGACAAGTGTGGTTTCCCTTGCTGTCGCTTCTTGTCATCAGACCTCATAAAGGTCAAGTTTAAGCTACTCTGCAATCAGGGGACATTTAGTGGCTGTTTTGAATTTTCGCCAAGGTCTTCATTCCTTCTTTTTGGTGTCCTTGGAAGTTTGCAAAGCCTTTCTGAAATGTACCTTCCTATTAAGCCCACGTCTTGGACAACCTGTGCCTCCTTTGGAACCTGAGTCTCATGTTGAAAATAAAAAAGGAGCCAAAGACATAAATAACTACAAAAGAAGCTCTTTACTTTTGTTTCTGGTACCTCACCCAGATTGCCTTCTCAGCTCATGTTGAAAAAAACTGATGCTGCCTCTTTTGAACCAGCAGGCATTTTTGGCTAGTGGCATGTACATCCACTAGAAAGGTCTTAGATCTTCATGCTTTTTCTTGAAGACCTCTGTACATTATTTTTCACAAATGTTTATGTAGTAACCAAACTTCTGTATATGTAGTTGCCACAGAAATTAATTATAGCCAGTCTGTTCATCTTCAGTGTTCTTCTCTAAGTTCTGTAAAACGGGAGTGTTTGTTGCACTGCCTTGACATACATCAACTAAGATTTTCTCTCATTAATACAGCAGACCAGCTTTTTGTCTCCTTTACTGTAGATACAGCAGGCCGGAAAATGTGCATGGCTACCTTAATCATGTGGCCTTTAGACTGTACTGCCTTCTGTTATGCAAAATACAGGAAAATCCTACCAAGTGAACAGAAAGCTCATTCTGCAAGGGTCATAGCTATGTTGTCAGTCTTCTTAAAGATCATCTATTGGTATCATCTGTGGAGCTGTAACATGGGCTACTTCTCACACTTTCATAGCATGCTGCAAAATGGATTTGATCTCAAGGTCCAGGTCAGCCTTCAGAGCTACCATATTTTGTGATATTTTGTCAGGATGCTACCAAGAGCACAAGATGCTGACTCTAGCCTACAGTTGAAGTGAATGGACTGAATTATTTTATTTTTGCTTTTGTTTACCCAGTTTGTCCAAATGGGTTTAGTCAAAACCCCTCTTTTCAGCAAAGGCCTAGAGAGAATAGCGTCAACGTATTACATACATTTTAAACAGACTTTCTGTAATGTACATGAACAGACAACAAGTAATATACATTAACAATTAAACATACATTTGCTAATCAGATTACATTCATATGAGGTAAAGGCAAATGTTGCATTATTAAGGTACTTGTGCATTACTAGATATTGAGCATTGAGGATTTGAAGAGATGTATTAATGGGCTTGTCAGATAAATAAGTCATGTGATTAATGCTTAGAAATTCAAAGAAATAGAGGTGAGGGTAGGAACTAGTTAGGGCAAAAAAATATTAGGATTGTAGTTCAGAGGCTGAGTATAAAGCAGGTTCATAGGTAATTATGTACAAGGCTATCTATTGTAATGTTCATATTGTATAAATTCATGCAAGGTATAGAAGAAATGTGCTTACCATAAATTTAGATTTTCGTGATAAACATCTGTTCACTTTAGTATACCCTCCTACCATCTCCCATCCTAGCCAAAATTATCCCTTGTGGTGGGATTTGAAGAAATGTCACTGAGGCCAGTAGGGTTGTGCATATAGGTTCTTGCCTCTGATTTTTATAAGGACAAACTTGATCAGGAGAGACAGGGAAATGTGGAGCATTATAGGAGCTAGAAGAAGAGTTTTTTTAACTTGGGATAGTCTTAAAGGTGCTGAGCTACTGCTGCCTCCAGCATACCAGTACCTCCATATTTGGCAAAAAAGCATTTTTTTCTTTAAAAATAGTTTTACTTTACAGCTGGTTGTACTTGTCAATTTTCATTGTAATGTAATGATCACAGATATGAGACCTTGTACAAATCACAGTAGCTGAAATTATGAAAAGGCTTGTGACTGCCAAAAAATGTTACTAAATACCCCACTATATTTTGAAATTCTAGCAAATATACAGTTTCCCTGTATAGGCAAGCTATGCTGTTTGTCACCCCATACCATAATCAAAGTGCAGGTTGTGCTTTGAGATGTAGGTGCTGGGTTGTAGTTCAAGTAAATACAAGTTTTCCCCAACCCCAGTTATTGGTGTGATCCTGCTGTCATTCATCACAGCACCTGGCTGAGCTAAGAAACCAATCACAGTCAGGGCCACAGCTGCAGTGTGGCAGGTGAAAATTCTGAATTGAGTGTAAAGGAGGATTGGTCATTTATTGGGCTGAAAGCTGTTATGACTAGTTAGCATCACGGTCAAAATGTTCAGGGTCTCTAGTTTAGGCAAATAAATTGAAACCACATTTTGTTCTGATTTTTGTATCACATTTGTTGGTTCTGCACTGCTGGTGTAAAAGGAAATTAAATATAGTGTACATTAATTTATTAGAACTTCATTTCTTATGTTCCTGAACATGTCACAAAAAATGTAAGAACATCTTAAAGAGATAAATTACTACGGTAACCAAGACATCAACAAAGTAGATTTGAAATGCAAAAAAAAAGATAAATTTAATCACAACTTGTTTTTAAGCTGTTAATAATCTGTTTGATTGTCTTGGGTATATATTAACTGGATTACATATCTTTGTGTGTTGCACACTTAGTACCAATAATAATAAGCAAGGAGGATGCACATTTAATGCAGACTACTACCGTTAAGTATGCTGTGAAGAGACTTCATGTCTGTCCTAGAGTTATGCTGTTTTGTCATAAATTTGAATGTTCACAATGATAATAGCACTGATACATGTGCAGGTGTTGGAAGTGGTCAAGACTTCCAGCTGTTATCACTTCTGTTACAGTTCCTCTTCTTTCTACTTTTTGCCTCCTGCATTCTCCATTATCTATATCTTTCTTTAATCCCTATGTATTTTTTCTGTAACTGTGTATACCACTCCAAGTAACGTTGCTTCATTCTCTCTAATATGCACTCTAGCATGTTTGCCTGTCTTCTTATTTGGTTGATTACATCTTACTGCCAAGTGATACTAACATGATACTTTTTTCCATGTGTGTTTTGTCTTTGTAAACTGTTTTTCTGTACCTTATCCTAAGTTCTTTAACATATTCTTGCATTTGTTTTATTTATATATATATATATATATATATATATATATATATATATATATATATATGTGTGTGTGTGTGTGTGTGTGTGTGTGTATAAGTATGTTCTTAGCATTTTCTTGTGTTTGTAAACATGTTTTGCTCATTTTTTATGTGAAACGATTGTAAAAAAAAACAAAAAAACAAAAAAAACTCAAGGCTCTGGATGAAATAGCAGTATGTTGCTGCCAGCACTGGGATACTAGAACAGTAAGCTGCCATCGAATCACTTGCTTTACTGATATATACCAACAAGACAAATGTGTGCAGCACAAAGTGTATGTAAACTATTCAGTATTCTTCATATTCTTTACTTTTTAACTGATATCTTGATGAGGCAGCATTTCTGATTTAACTTGTAACAGTATCTGAAGTATGGCTGTTTCTAGTAATTTATTTCAAAAACAGAGAGGCCCAAGCAGTCCAACTCAGATCTGATTGTGTTAAAGGTCCGCTGTATGGTGTGCATGTGATTGCTAGATGGCTTATTACTTTGTGTTTTGTATATATAACTGATAACGTTTTAATGTAAAATTTCCTTTTTCAAGTTTGTTTTTAAAAGCAGAAACTTTTTTCCAGCTGACTATTCAGTCAACATGTGTTCTGTGTGATTTGTACAGATGTTCTTCGTGTATCAATGTTGCAGTCATCACACTTGGGCTATCTGCCTGCAAATAGCCCTCAGTCAGCCCAAATACCAGTCTTGGGATTTCTGCGTCAGATGCTGTCGCCTCTTCCATGATGTCAGGTTGTCAGCGGTTTAAAACATGCAGCCGATGCCATTACGTCAGCTTTTCTTGCCGCGTGGGAGCCCGAAGCAGAAGCAGTTCGCAAGTGCCGGTCGGCCGCTACCTGAAATTTTCGTTGTTCGAGTTTCAAACCTGAAGTCTTCTAAAGCTAAGTACCCCGTTGGGGATCCTTTTTTCTTGCTCTAACCGATGTCAGAAAAAGTTAACAATTGTCTTGCCTGTGGAAAGCAAATACCTCACAGAGATTTTCATTCTTACTGCGTCACCTGTTTAGAGCCAGATCACGATGTTCCTCGCTGTCAGTTTTGTGCCTCGTTTAATCCCCACACTATTCATCGTCGGGCTATCTTTGTCACTAAATTCTTTCACACTCGTTCTCTGTATTCCAAAATGGCTTTGATAAGCCATCCGACTATCGATGTTCCAAGAAGAGTAAGGATAAAGACAGAGACAGACCGCATAGGTCCAAAACTGCTGACGACGCTTCCGTTAAGCTAGTCGCCAGTCCACCAGGACTCAGTGAGGCACCTTTGCAGCCCCTGATACCTGCTTCTACAGACCCATTCGGAGTCCAGTATGCTGTGAGATGCTTCTTCGGCTATGGAACCTGCGGATGTCTCTACCTTGGATGGGTCCGGAGCTGCTGTGCAGGCACTGGCTTCTGAGGGTGTATTCCAACCTTCCGATGTTCGTATTAAACAGACAACCTCATTTTTGACTAAAACTGCCGAGTTTCTCGGGCCCAGAGTTCGCACTCCACCTAGAAAACCAACGACCAAAGCGCATGCTCAAGCTCCCATGCCACAGAAACAAATGCTTAGAATGGTTGAAGACCTTATAACCTTAATTAGAGGAAGCCAGCCTTCCCCATCTAAAAGACAAAGAATTGATTTTCCTTCTGATTCTACAGACCATGAGTCCGATGACTCTGATCCCTCTGATTACCAGAACTTACCCTTATCTACCTATGAGGATTCATATGCAGAGGATTCCATTCCCTCTGCCTCTCCTCCAGAGGATTTTTCTTTTGGTGAAACCTTACATACCTTAAGAAAGCATTTCCGCTGGGAATGCCAGGACTACCCTCAGTCCAAAAAGAGACTCAGAGAATTTTTAGACTTGCCTCAGTACAGGCCTCTAGCTATACACCCTGTCCTGGATATTGTAGATGATGTCTTCATGGAATCCAGTCTTACTCATATGATACTTTACCACCAGCTCCTAGATAGCCTGACCGGTACTACATAGTCGCTGTCTGAACAACCTAAGAATGTGATGTGGTCTGTTTTCATCAGGTTCAATGATAGGGTTGTCAGATCCAATCAGATCCAGTTTCAGTACCTGTGACTCCTCCCATACCCACAATTCCCTCTTTCTGCCTAAAATACCTCAGATCTCTTTTGTCGCCTATTCCATCCAGACATGTTATGCGAAAACTAACAGTGGTGTCATAAGTGAAAAATGTCCTTAATTTCCTTCTCAGCTCGCTCTTTTACTTGTAGTTGAGTGTGTTTTTAGTATGGAATGGGGTTAGGTTAGTTTGAGATTTGTTTTATAGCTAGTGTTAAAGATTTTTAGTAGGCTGTTAGTCTGATATCTCTTAATAACTTATACTACTGTTAATATCTGTATGTGTGTTTTTTTTCAGTAGGTTTTTGGTAGGATAGTTTTTTGTTATATTAGAAGTGTTTTAGATTGTTGTTGTGTCTGTGTGTATTTATATGTGTTTGTGTGTGTATATGTATGTAAAAATGTGTGTGTATATATATATATATATATATATATATATATATAGATAGATATATCTACTTAATGTGGTCAACATTTTAGAATGTCGACATTCATATGGCCGAGACCATATGATCGACATTCGAAATGTCTACTATAGAATAAAAAATAAAAAACACAAAAAAGGTACCTTCACGCTGCTAGCAGGGGGGCTATGCCCCCCTTTGAGGCTCCATCCCCCACACCCCCCCTTAACTTAAATATACCAACTCTGAGATCGCACTACAGTGCAGAAGATTCAAAACTTTCCAATCCGCACTGTACAGATATGCCAGATGTTCTTCGTATTTCACTGTTGCAGTCGTTACATTTGGGTAATCTGCTGGCAGGTTGCCCTCAGTCGGCCTGATTAACAAAGTGTTGGGTCCTGCGTCAGTTGCTGTCCCTTCTGACATGATGTCAGGTCATCAGGGGTATAAAACATGCAGCCGACGCCATTACATCAGTCTTTCTTGCCTTGCAGTGCCCGAAGCAGAAGCAGTTCGCAAGTGCCGGTCGGCCGATTTCCTGAAATTTTTGTTATCGAGTTTCAGAACCGAAGTCTTCAACTTAAAGCTAAGTACCCAGTTGGGGAAACTTTTTTCTTGCTCCAGACCGATGTCAGAAAAAGTTAATAATTGTATTTCTTGTGGGAAGCAAATACCTCATAAGGACTTTCATTCTTACTGTATTCCTTGCCTAGGCCCTGACCACGACGTTGCTAGTTGTCGGTTTTGTGCTAGATTTAACCAACGCACTATTAAGAGTCGGTATGATTTTGCACTAAGCTATTTTGGGTGAAGATTTATTATACAATGTCATCGGATAGCCATCCGACTACCAGAGTTCACAAAAAGCGCAAAGAAAAAGACAAGCAACCGAAGTCCAAAACCGACGAAGCTTCTCCAAAGCAAATCGCCGATTTGCTGGTTCTCAGTGAGGTGCTTTTGCGGCCCCTGATGCCCACTACTTTAGAGTCGCAGGCCGCTACCGACTCCCATGTGGAGTCAGCCAGACCGCAGGAAACTCAAGGTATTGGAGCCTCGGAGATTATTCCCTCAGATGGGTCCGGAGCCGCTGAGCAGGCATCGGCTTCTGAGGGTGTATTCAAACCTAAACAATTATATATTAAACCAACTTCAAAAACTAAACCACCTTTAAAGGCAAAGAAACAAGTTCACCAGTCACAAGGACAGGCCTCCATGCCCAAAAAACAGATGCTCAAAATGGCCGAAGACTTAATTACCTTGATCAGGGGGTCCCATCCCCCTCCTGATAAGAGGCCTAGGCAAGAGACAGACTTATGAATCTCCCGATCAGGTTTCCATTTTTTCTGATTCCTCTTCTGATCAGGAATATTCTCTTCCCCCCTATGAGGATTCTGATGCTGAAGAATCATTTCCTTCAGCTTCTCCTGAGGAGTACTCTTTTGGGGAAACCTTGCATACCATGAGGGAGCACTTCCACTGGGAGAGCCAAGATTTTTCAGAATCTAAGAAAAGGCTCAGAGACTTCCTTTTACTACCTCAACACAGGCCTCTAGCTATTCCACCTGTGTTGGACATTGTAGATGATGTGTTCTCGGAGTCTAGTCTGACCCCTGACTCCTTACCTCCAGCTCCTGTTAAGCCGGACAGATACTACAGGGTCCCTGACTCTCATAAATTCCTTTTCAAAAACCCTACTGCAGACCCAGAAACTGTTTTTCAGGGACAAAAGGGGTCAAGGCTTCTACTGCAAAAAATCCTACCCCCTCTGACAGGGATTGTAGGGCTCTGGATAGATGGGGAAAAAAGATTTACACATCTGCTACTTTGGCTATAAGGGCCTTAAATTGCCAGTTTCATATGCTCAAATATCAGCAATATATCATGACACTGCTTAAACAGAAAATGATGGCAAATTCTGAATGTGCAGAAAACAAAGAAATGCAGGATTTTTTGCATGCAGCTGAACAAGTTGGAAAGCATACTTTGCAATGTGGGTTTGATTCTCTGGAGGCCTCCTGCAGGGCCGCTGTTACGGGTTCTGTCATTAGGAGGCATGCTTGGTTAAAGGAACAACATCTGCCTGACCATGTTAAAGCAAAATTATTAGATGCTCCTTTACAACATGATACCTTGTTTGGTGTTAAGGCAGAAGAGATGTTAAAGAAAATGGAGGACAAAGCTAAATCTATGCAAACGGTCAAGGTTTTCTTACAGGTACAGCAACCTAGATTTAGCAGACACTGGCCTATGAAGAATTGGTCCTTTCCAGTCTCAGACAGACCTCAAAGGGGCAGATCCAGATGCCCTAGAGGCAGATCACAGCCACAAGGATTCTGCAGGTCTAAGCAGTGGAATGCTTCTACCTCCAAAGGTGGAGAGGACAAATCACAAACATACAGGAAACAGTCCCAGTGACTTCCCCCTGCCGGCGCCAAGCACTTATCTTCTGGCAGCACCCTTAGGGGGAAAACTAGCACTTTTTTCTCAAAATTGGCACATTATAACCCAGGACGAATGGGTTCTAGACATAGTGTCACAAGGCTACAAGTTTAATTTCCATACCCTGCCAAGGGCAAACGGTTGGCCAGACCTGCCAAAAAATCAATGGGCAGAGGCTCAAAAACAAGTCGCAGCTCTCATGGACATGAGGGCTATTCAACAAGTACCACAGCAAGAGCAGGGACAAGGATTTTACTCAAGACTGTTCGTGGTACCCAGAAAGGACAAAGCATGGAGACCAATTCTGGACCTATCTAATCTAAACACTTTCCTGGATATACCAAAATTCAAGATGTTGACCTTACAGCAGCTTCTGCCCATGCTGGGCAGCAAGGTTGGCTCGTAACTTTAGACCTAAAAGAGGCATACCTGCATGTCCCAATCAGACAATCATGCAGAAGATACCTCAGATTCAAGGCTGGCTCAAAGCATTACCAATTCTCTGCACTGCCCTTTGGCTTATCTACTGCGCCCAGGGTCTTCACAAAGTGCCTGGCACCAGTAACTGCTTACTGCAGACAAAGAGGAATGCAAATATATCTTTACTTGGACGACTGCCTCATATAAGCAGAGAACAAGGACATTCTACTACAGCATCTGACGTTTGTGATAAGACTTTTAACATGCCTAGGGTACACAGTCAACAAAAAGAAATCAAAGCTAGTACCCACTCAAGAGATAATATTCCTGGGTGCAAGCTTAAATACAACTACCCAGATGGCTTATCTCACTCCAGACAAACAAAGGCAACTGACTACCTATTTCAAGGAAATGGCAACAAAGGCCCAGTTATCTGCAAGAAAAATTCTGCAGGCTTTGGGCTTCATGGCATCCTGCATCTTACTAATTCCATATGCAAGACTGCATATGAGGAAAATTCAATGGTACCTAAACAGTGTCTGGACACAGCATAGCCACAGTCTGGAAACAATGATTACTCTAATTCCCTGCCTGCAACAGGAGTTTCGATGGTGGGCAAAGGCTTGTCACCAAAACAAGGGACAGCCATTCTCACTACCCCCAGCCAGGCAGAGCCTAGCGACGGATGCATCAGATTATGCCTGGGGGGGCACACATGGCAGGAAGAGGCATTCAGGGCACCTGGTCCACAAACCAAAAGCATCTGCATATCAATCAAAAAGAGATGCTAGCTGTTCAAAATGCCCTGACAGCCTTCAAGGACCTACTTCATCTGGGACAACTACTGATAAAGACAGACAACACCATGGTCATGTGGTACATAAACAAGCAGGGGGGCACTCATTCTTATCTCCTGTGCAGACTAGCCATGACTTTGTGGGACACAGCATTGACTTACCAAGTTCATCTGCAGGCACAATTCCTGCCAGGAAAGGAAAATACTCTGGCAGACTAACTAAGCAGAAACCACATGGATCCCCACGAGTGGCACCTGGATCCACAAGTCTTCATCATGATAACAAAGAAATGGGGAAGCCCGGACATAGATCTATTTGCCTCCCCTCAAAACAATCAACTAAAAAGATTCTGCACAAGGACTTATCACAGACAAGCTTGGAAAGTGGACGCCTTATCTTTCAACTGGACAAACCTGTCAGTATATGCCTTTCCTCCACTGCCTCTCCTCCCCAAGGTACTCCTAAAGGTCAGGCAGGAGAAACCAAAAATAATTCTGATTGCCCCAGCATGGCCACAGCAGTACTGGTATCCGATCTTAAGGAAGTTGTCCCAATGCCCAGCCTGGACCTTGCCTCAAATACCTCATCTACTGTCCCAGCAAAACAATCAGATTCTGCACGGCCGACTCAGGACCCTAAATCTGGCAGCATGGCGGATAATGTAGCCATACAAACCACACCTCTCAGTAAAGCTGTGATGGATGTCATTTTAGAAGCCAGAAGGCCTAGTACTAGAAAATCCTATGCTGGGAAATGGAAGAGATTTTGAGCTTGGAACCAAGCTCAAGGAACTGATACAGCTGTCCCAAATATTCCTCAGATTTTGCAATACTTAACTAGGATGCTGGACAAAGGCCTATGTTTTTCATCAATTAAAATCCATGCCTCTGCCATTTCGGCTCGTTACAATACAGAGCCACCACTCTTGTACCTCAGAGGAGCCAAAAACTTAAGGCCTCTAGGGAGAACGCCAATACCTGCATGGGACCTCAATTATGTCTTGGAAAACCTCGCCTTACCTCCTTTTGAGCCAGCTGCAATTGCGGATATAAAGTTCTTATCTTGGAAAACAGCTCTGCTCCTAGCAATAACTTCTGCAAGACGGGTTTCAGAGCTACAGGCTCTCATGGCTGTGGAACCCTTTATCATTTTTTATCCAGACAGGGTCTCTCTGAGAACAAACCCTACATTTATGCCTAAGGTGGTATCCAGTGTAGCCCTTAATCAAATAATTCATTTGCCAACTTTTTATCCAAATCCACAGCACAAGGGGGAGAAAATTCTGCATTCTTTGGACGTACACAGACAACTTAGATTCTACTTGGACAAAACTAAAGTTTTCAGAAAGACAGAACAATTACTAGTGGCATATGCCACAGCATCACAAGGAAAGGCTATCTCCAAGCAGACTATTTCAAAGTGGATAGGTCACTGCATTCATTTCTGCTACTCACAGCATGGCAAACCAGTGCCTAAGGGCATTAGGCCACATTCAACCAGAGCTGCAACCACTTCTGCAGCCTTTCCCAGGGGAGTACCAACCAAAGACATTTTAGAGGCTGCTGCTTGGAGTTCAGTGCATACCTTTACAAAGCATTACAATCTGCCTCTTTACTCTAAATCCAGGGCAGGCTTTGCCACTGCAGTTCTGCAGGACCTCTTAGCCGCTCCTAGTGCTGTTTAGCTCCAGCCCCCCAACCACAGCTTTGGGACTCAACCCAAATGTAATGACTGCAACAGTGAGACATGAAGAACGTAGTACAGTTGTGTACACTTACCATAAATGTAGATGTTCGAGTGTATTCACTATTGCAGTCCAGGTTACCCACCCACCATCCCCCTTATTTTTGCTGGAACCTATCTTTACTTCTCTAATCTATACAACCTAGGTGGTGTATTTGCTTATAGAGGAAGGTAAAGCTTATTTTTGGTGCATGTATGTTTTATTTACATAATTTTAGCCTACCCTTTTGGGGGCACCTGACATCTGGGGCAAGAAAAACTGAATAAAATGGTGTTGGCTGTATCTTTTATACCCCTGTCATCAGGGAAGAGGCGACAGCAACCGACGCAGGACCCAAGACTTTGGAATTCAGGCCGACTGAGGGCAACCTGCCAGCAGGATAACCCAAATGTAATGACTACAACAGTGAATACACTCGAACATCTACATTTATGGTAAGTGTACACAACTGTACTTTCTTCATGTTTCACTGTTGCAGTCATTACATTCGAGTAATCCTGCTGGCAGGTTGCCCTCAGCTGGCCTGAATTCCAAAGTCTTGGGTCCTGCGTCGGCTGCTGTCACCCCTTCCCTGACGTCAGGTCTTCAGGGGTATAAAAGAAGCAGCCAATGTCATTTTCTCCAGTCTTTCTTGCTGTGCAGTGCCCGAAGCAGAAGCAGTTCTCAAGTGCCGGTCGGCCATCTCCTGAGATTTTCATGTTTGAGTTTCAGATCCGAAGTCTTCAATAAAGCCAAGTACCCCATTGGGGAAACTTTTTTCTTGCTCCAGACCGATGTCAGAAAAAGTTAATAATTGTATTTCCTGTGGAAAGCAAATACCTCATAAGGATTTTCATTCTTACTGTATTCTTTGCCTAAGCCCTGGTCACAACGTTACTGGTTGTCGGTTTTGTGCTAGATTTAACCAATGCACTATTAAGCGTCTGTATGATTTTGCTTTAAACATTTTTGGATGCCAGTTTAATTATCCTGAAATGTTGTCGGATAGCCATCTGACTACCGGGGTTTACAAAAAACGCAAAGAAAAGGATAGAGAAAAACAACTGATGCCTAAAACCGACGACGAAGCTTCTCCTAAGCCAGTCGCTGGTTCTCAGTGAGACACTTTCGCAGCCCCTGATGCCCACTACATTAGAGTCGCAGGCCGCTACCGACTCCCACGTGGAGTCGGCCATGCTGCTGGATACTCAAGGTATTGGAGCCTCGGACACTAATCCCTCAGATGGGTCCGGAGCCACTGAGCAGCTACCGGCTTCTGAGGGTGTATTCAGACCTAAACATCTTTACATTAAAACGACCTCAGCTTCAAAGGCAAAGACTAAAGAACCTTCTAAAGCAAGGAAACAAACTCAAGAGCCATGTGGACAGGCCTCTATGCCCAAAAAACAGATGCTCAAAATGGCTGAAGACTTGATTACCTTGATCAGGGGTTCCCATCCCCCTCCTGATAAGAGGCCTAGGCAAGACACTGACTATGAATCTTTAGATCAGGTTTCTATTTCTTCTGATTCCTCTTCTGATCAGGAATATTCTCTTCCTCCCTATGAGGATTCTGATGCTGAATAGACTATATACCTTCAGCATCTCCTCCAGAGGACTATTCATTTGGGGAAACCTTGCACACCATGAAGGAGCATTTCCAATGGGAGAGCCAAGATTTTTCAGAATCTAAAAAGAGGCTCTGGGATTTTCTTTTACTACCTCAGCACAGGCCTCTAGCCATTCCACCTGTGTTAGACATTGTAGATGATGTGTTTTCGGAGTCTAGTCTGACCCCTGACTCCTTACCCCCAGCTCCTGTTAAGACTGACAGATATTACAGGATTCCTGATTCACACAACTTTCTTTTTAAAAACCCTGCTGCTGACCCAGAAACTATTTCACAGGGTCCAAAGGGAGTTAAAGCTTCCATGGCAAAAAACCCAACCCCTCTGACAGAAATTCAAGGGCACTGGATAGATGGGGAAAAAAGGTTTACACATCTGCAACTTTGGCTATAAGGGCCTTAAACTGTCAATTTCATATGCTTAAACAGAAAATGTTGTTAAATTCTGAATGTGCAGAAAACAAGGAAATGCAGGCTTTTTTGTATGCAGCAGAACAAGTTGGAAAACATACTTTGCAATGTGGTTTTGATTCTTTGGAGGCCTCCTGCAGGGCCGCAGCTACGGGCTCTGTAATTAAGAGGCATGCTTTGTTAAAAGAACAAAATCTGCCTGATCATGTTAAAGTTAAATTACTAGATGCACCTTTACTGCATGATATTTTGTTTGGTGTTAAGGCAGAAGAGGTGTTAAAGAAAATGGAGGACAAAGCTAAATCTATACAAACTGTCAAAGATTTTTTACAAGTACAGCCACCTAGGTTTAGTAGACACTGGCCTACAAAAAATTGGTCCTCTCCTGTGTCAGACAGACCTCAAAGGGGCAGATCCAGATGCCCTAGGGGCAGATCCCAGGCGCAAGGTTCTTACAGGACCAAGCAATGGGATGCTTCTACCTCCAAAGCTGGAGAAGATAGATCACAAACATACAGAAAACAGTCCCAATGACTTCCCCCTGCCTGCACCAAGCACTTATCTTCTGGCAGCACCCTTAGGGGGAAAATTAGCACTTTTTGCTCAAAATTGGCACATCATAACCCAGGACACGTGGGTTCTAAACATAGTGTCACAAGGCTACAAGTTCCATTTCCATACTCTGCCAAAGGCAAACGGCTGGCCAGATCTGCCAAAAAATCAATGGGCAGAGGCAGAAAAACAAGTCTCATCCCTCATGGACATGGGGGCCATTAAGTAAGTGCCAGAGCAAGAGCAGGGACAAGGATTTTACTCAAGACTGTTCTTGGTACCCAGAAAGGACAAGGCCTGGAGGCCAATACTGGACCTATCTATTCTGAACACTTTCCTGGATATTCCAAAATTCAAAATGTTCTTTGCAGCAGCTTCTGTCCATGCTGGGCAAGAATGCTTGGCTTGTGACACTAGACCTAAAAGAGGCATACAAGCATGTTCCGATCAGGCAATCATGCAGAAGATACCTCAGATTCAAGGCTGGCTCAATTCATTACCAATTCTCTGCACTGCCCTTTAGCTTATCTACTGCACCCAGGGTCTTTACAAAGTGCCTGGCACCAGTAATTGCATTCTGCAGACAAAGAGGAATACAAATATATCCTTACCTGGAAGACTGTCTCATTGAAGCAGAGAACAAGGATATCCTTCTTCAACATCTGGCATTCGTGAAAAGACTTCTAACATGCCTAGGGTACACAGTCAACAAAAAGAAATCAAAACTAGTACCCTCACAAGAGATAACATTCCTGGGTGCAAGCTTAAATACAACTGTCCAGGTGGCTTATCTCACACCAGACAAACAAAGGCAACTGACTACCTATTTCAAAATGTTGGCAACAAAGGCCCAGTTATCTGCAAGAAAAATTCTGCAGGCTTTGGGCTTCGTGTCATCCTGCATCCTACTAATTCCATATGCAAGACCTGCATATGAGGAAACTTCAGTGGTACCTAAAAAGTGTTTGGACTCAACATTGCCACAGCCTGGAAACGGTCATTACTCTCATTCCCTGCCTGCAACAGGAGTTTCGATGGTGGGCAAAGGCTTGTCACCAGAACAAGGGACAGCCATTCACATTACCTCCAGCCAAGTAGACACTAACGACGGATGCATCAGACTATGCCTGGGGAGCCCACATGGCAGGAAGATGCATTCCGGACACATGGTCCTTGAACCAACTGCATCTACATATCAATCAAAAGGAGATGTTAGCTGTTCAAAATGCCCTGACAGCCTTCAAGGACCTACTTCATCCAGGACAACTACTGATAAAGAGAGACAACACCATGGTCATGTGGTATATAAACAAGCAGGGGGGGGCACACATTTTTACCCCCTTTGCAGACTAGCCATGACCTTGTGGGACACAGCTTTGACTTACCAAGTACATCTGCAGGCATAATTCCTGCCAGGAAAGGAAAATA
Organism: Protopterus annectens; assembly: GCF_019279795.1. Classification (NCBI taxonomy): domain Eukaryota; kingdom Metazoa; phylum Chordata; order Ceratodontiformes; family Protopteridae; genus Protopterus; species Protopterus annectens. The sequence goes on along the minus strand of NC_056735.1, from coordinate 1,178,184,809 downwards.
CTCTGGCAGACGAACTAAGCAGAAACCTCATGGATCCCCACGAGTGGAAGCTGGATCCACAAGTCTTCAGCATGATAACAAGGAAATGGGGATGCCCAGACATAGATCTATGTGCCTCTCCTCTCAATTACCAACTAAAAAGATTCTGCACAAGGACTTATCACAGACAAGCATGGAAAGTGGGCGCCCTATCTTTCAGCTGGAAAAACTTATCAGTGTGTGCCTTTCCTTCACTGCCTCTCCTCCCCAAGGTGCTCCTAAAGGTCAGACAGGAGAAGCCAAAGATGATACTGATTGCCCCAGACTGGCCACGCCAGTACTGGTATCCAATAGTAAGGAACTTATGTCTATACCCAGCGTGGACCTTACCTCAAATACCTCGACTACTGTCCCAGCAAAACGATTAGATCATGCACAGCCAACTCAGGACATTAAACTTGGCAGCATGCCGGATAATGTAGTCATACAAAAAACACCTCTCAGTAAAGCTGTGATGGATGTCATTCTGGAAGCCAGAAGGCCTAGTACTAGAACGTTTTATGCTGGAAAATGTAAGAGATTCTGTGCCTGGAACCAGGCACAAGGAACTGATACAGCGGTACCAAATATTCCTCAGATTTTGCAATACTTAACTGAGATGCTGGACAAAGGCCTATCTTTTTCATCAATTGAAATTCATGCCTCTGCCATTTTGGCTCATTACAATACAGAGCCACCACTTTTTTCTCACCCTTTATTAAGGCGGTACCTCAGAGGAGCCAAAAATTTAAGGGCACCAAGGAGACTACCAATACCTGCATGGGACCTCAACTATGTCTTGGAAAAGCTCACCCTGCCTCCTTTTGAGACAGCTGCTACTGCTGATATTAATTTTTTATCTTGGAAAACAGCTCTACCTTTAGCAATTACTTCTGCAAGACGAGTTTCAGAGCTACAGGCGCTCATGGCTGTGGAACCTTTCATAATTTTTCATCCAGACAGGGTCTCCCTGAGGACAAACCCAACATTTATGCCTAAAGTAGTGTCCAGTGTGGCGCTTAACCAAGCCATCCATCTGCCAACCTTTTACCCAAATCCACAGAACAAGGGGGAGAGAATTCTGCATTCCTTGGACATACACAGACAGCTTAGATTCTACTTGGACAGAACCAAAGCTTTCAGGAAGACAGAGCAATTACTAGTGGCATATGCTGCAGGATCACAAGGAAAGCCTATCTCAAAGCAGACTATTTCTAAATGGTTAGGCCACTGCATTCATTTCTGCTACTTACACCATGGCAAGCCAGTGCCTAAGGGCGTTAAGCCTCATTCCACCAGAGCTGCAGCCACCTCAGCAACCTTTCTCAGGGGAGTACCAACCAGAGACATTTTAGAGGCGGCTACTTGGAGTTTAGTGCACACCTTTACAAAGCATTATCATCTGCCACTCTATTCTAAATCCAGGGCAGGCTTTGCCACTGCAGTTCTGCAGGGCCTCAGCCGCTCCTACTGCTGTCTAGTTCCAGCCTCCCAACCATAGCTTTGGGACTCTACCCATATGTAATGACTGCAACAGTGAAACGCGAAGAACATAGTACAGTTGTGTACACTTACCATAAATGTAGATGTTCGAGTGTATTCACTGTTGCAATCCAGGATACCCACCCGCCTTCCCCCTTTTTTCTTTTGGATCTTATCTTTCCTCCTCTGATTTATACTACTTATGTGGTGTATTTGCTTATAGATGAAGGTAAAATTTATATTGGTGTATTTATATAAACTTTGGCTACCCTTTTTGGGGGCAGCTGACATCTGGGGCAAGACAAACTGAAGAAAATGGCGTTGGCTGCTTCTCTTATACCCCTGACGACCTGACATCAGGGAAGGTGCGACAGCAGCCGACGCAGGACCCAAGACTTTGGAATTCAGGCTGGCTGGGGGCAACCTGCCAGCAGGATTACCCAAATGTGATGACTGCTACAGTGAATACACTCGAACATCTACATTTATGGTAAGTGTACACAACTGTACTTTAACTTCCTATGCTAGGCAAAGATGCCTGACTAGCAACTCTAGATTTAAAAGAAGCATACCTACACATCTCAATCAGGGAATCTTGCAGAAGATACCTACGCTTCAAAGCAGGCTACTTGCATTATCAGTTCTCTGCACTGTCCTTTGGCTCGTCTACTGCGCCCAGGGTATTCACAAAGTGCCTGGCTCCAGTTATTGCATTTTGCAGGCAAAGAAATATTCAAATATATCCATACCGGGACGATTGTCTAATTCAGGCAGAAAACCAGGACATACTTCTAAATCATCTGGCGTTTGTAAAAAGGGTTCTAACTTGTCTGGGGTACACCGTAAACGAAAAGAAATCACAACTTGTACCCTGTCAACAGATTGCATTCCTGGGTGCAAGCTTGCATACAACTGCCCAGATGGCTTTCCTCACACCAGAGAAGCAAATTCATTTGGTAACTTACTTCAAATAAGTCGCCACAAAAACCCTGCTATCTGCAAGACAAATACTGCAAGCCTTGGGGTTCATGGCCTCCTGCCTTCTTCTAATTTCATATGCAAGACTGCATACGAGGAAACTACAGTGGTACTTAAAAAGACTATGGAGTCAACATTGTCACAGCCTGGAAACAATGATCCCTATCATACCTTGCCTACACCTGGAGTTCCTATGGTGGGCAGAGGCCTGCCACCAAAACAAAGGACTGCCATTCACACTACCCCCTGCCGCCCAAACCCTCACTACAGATGCATCAGACTATGCATGGGGGAGCTTATCTGGCAGGGAAGTGCATTCAGGGCAACTGGAACCCAAATCAAATGCACCTATATATCAATCAAAAAGAAATGTTAGCTGTACAGTATGCTCTGACAGCCTTTAAGGACTACATTCTTGCAGGACAACTAATGGTAAAGGCGGACAACACCACGGTTATGTGGTACATAAACAAGCAGGGGGGGTACACATTCCTACACCCTCTGCAGACTAGCAGTGGCATTGTGGAACACAGCCTTGAGCTACCAAGTGCACCTACAAGCTCAATTCCTGCCAGGAAAATTAAATACTTTGGCAGACGTATTAAGCAGAAAACTCATGGACCCACACGAGTGGCAACTGGAACCACGGATTTTCAACATGTTGACATGCAAATGGGGGAGCCCAGACATAGATCTATTTGCCTCCCCCCAGAACTACCAGTTGGACAAGTTTTGCACGAGCACTCCCCACAAACAAACCTGGAAAGTGGATGCTCTTTTCTTCAGCTGGAAAAACCTGTCAGTCTACGCCTTTCCCCCTTTGCCTCTGCTCTCCAAAGTTCTGCTAAAAGTCAAACAGGACAAACCAAGGATGATTTTGATTGCTCCAGACTGGCCGCACCAACACTGGTACCCACTGTTGCGCAGTGTGTCGCAAATATCTCCATGTCACCTGCCTTAGACCCTTTTCCTGCTGTCTCAGCAGGAGAACCAAATTCTGCACCCTCAGCTTCCAACATTGAACCTTGCAGCCTGGCTAATCACTTAAATTCACCCTTATCATCCCTTAGCAAACCTGTGATGGATGTCATCTTGGAGGCGAGAAGACCTAGAACTAGAAAATCTTATGCTGACAAGTGGAAAAGATTCTGTGCCTGGAACCAATCTTTAGGGATGAGCACAGCAGCGCCCAATTTACCTCAGATATTGCAATACTTAACTGAGATGCTTCACAAGGGCCTGTCTTTTTCCTCTATTAAAATCCACTCCTCAGCTATTTCAGCTCACTATAACACAGAACCACCCCTCTTCTCTCATCCTCTGCTCAGGCAGTATCTCAGAGGGGCAAAGAACTTGAGACCACCCAGGAGAGCTCCTACCCCTGCCTGGGACCTTAACTTTGTTTTGGAGAAGGTCACTTTACCTCCTTTCGAGCCAGCTGCTACTGCAGACTTAAAATTTCTTTCTTGGAAAACAGCCTTCCTTTTAGCAATCACTTCAGCTAGAAGTATATCTAAATTGCAAGCCCTTATGGCAGTGGAACCTTTCATCATCTTTCATGCGGACAGGGTATTTCTCAGGACCGATCCATCCTTCATGCCCAAGGTGGTTCCCAGTGTGGCTCTTAATCAGTCCATTCATTTGCCAACCTTCTTTCCCAATCCACAGAACAAAGGGGAACAGATTCTGCATTCCTTGGATATGCATAGACAACTTAGATTCTACTTGGACAGGACTAAATCTCGAAGAAAATCTGAACAACTGCTGGTAGCATTTGCTGCAGGGGCAGAGGGGAAGGCTATTTCAAAACAAACCATTTCTAAATGGATAAGCCATTGCATTAATTTGCAGTATAAGCACCATGGAAAACCTATTCCCCAGGGGATCAGATCTCACTCCACCAGGGCTGCATCTACTTCTGCAGCCTTTCTCAGAGGTGTTCCTACCAGGGATATTCTAGAAGCTGCTACCTGGATTTCTGTTCATACTTTCACCAAGCATTATCATTTACCAATTTTCTCTAAATCCAGAGCTGGCTTTGCCACTGCTGTCTTGCAGGGCCTTATAACTGGCTCTAATGCTGTACAAACTCCTCCTCCCAACCATAGCTTTGGGAATCTGCCTAAATGTAATGACTGCAACAGTGAAACACAAAGAACATAGTACAGTTGTGTACACTTAAATAAATGTAGATGTTCGAGTGTATTCACTGTTGCAGTCCTGGTTACCCTCCCTCCAGCCCCCTACGTTTCTCTGGCTATATCTCTACTTTCCTTTACTATGCTTAAAAGCCTTTTTTTGGTGTATTTGCTTTTGGTTGGAGGTATAATTTAGTGTTTTTAATTTTATTTGCTACCCGTTAGGGGGGCACCTGACATCTGGGGCAAGAAAAACTGATGTAATGGCATCAGCTGCATGTTTTATATAGGTTCATAGGTTCATAGGTTCATAGGTTCATACTAGGCTATCTGCCCGAGGGCATTTACAAGCCTAGCCCATAGTTTTGTGGCTTACGCCACCCCTTTAGTATGGGGAACTATACCCATTATTTTGCTGTGCCTCTGTTGAGCAGTGACACTGAGGTAATCCCTGGGGTATATCTGCGATCTCCCATCCATTGGTCAAGATTTCTCTTGAACAAGGCAAGGCCAGCGAGTGCTCTGCCTCATATATACCGGGATTTTATTCCACAGCATAGGAGTCTTTGGGTGATGAATCTATCCCTCCAGCGCGTCCTATTAATAGCCGTGTCGAGGTTTAAGTCTCCGCCCTTGTGGCTCTGGCGGATCTAGATTTTTTGTGGTGTAGCATATTCATCAAATCTGTGTTTGTCATGGCCTTGTATGTTAGGCAAAGGTCACCTCTGAGCAAGCGGTGGCGACTGAATAGAGCTGGAGTTCTTTCAGTCGGGCAGCATAGGACAGATGTTTGAGACCCTTTATCCTTTTGGTGAGGAACTTTTGTGGCCTCTCCAGCTGCTGCAAGTGTCGGGTCAGATACATTCTGAATGGGGCATTGTACTCAATCATTGGTCTGATGAGTGATGAGTATAGGGAGACTATGACCTCCCTTGATCTAGATGAGAATCCCTTCATGATAAGGTGGGCAATGTAGAAGGTCTTCCTAACTACTTTAGCTACATGGGTGTCGAATGACAGACTACTATCAACCTGGGTCCCCAGGTCCCTGATAACTTCTTCTATGCTCAGTGGATTGCCACCTATTTGGTAGCTAGGGGTAACCTTGTTTTTCCCGAAGGGTATGACTATGCATTTTTGGCATTTAACTTTAGGCCATGGCTCTGGCACCAGTTATCCATTTCTGTGAGACCCTTCTGAAGGATATCTGTGTCAGATGTGTTTTCCACTATGGCCCAGTTTGCAGTCATCTGCAAACTTTGTCAGCCATAACCCTCCTGTGTTTGCTTGTACTTGGAAAAGTAGATGCCAAACAAGAGTGGGCCAGGACTGAGCCCTGTGGTACACCACTTGTGACAGGCTTTGAGTCTGACATGGCGCCAGCAACTCTGACCCTGTGGGTTCTGTCACTCAGCCAGTTTGCAACCCATCTTGTGATGTATGGGTTAACATTTAAGCTGATGAGTTTTTCAATGATACCGAGTGGGGTATTGTATCGAAGGCCTTCATTCGAGGTAGGCTGTATGGACTGCCTTTCCCTCATCAATGGCTTTGGTGACTGTTTGAAAAAGTCAACCAGGGGTTTGAACTCCTCCACTTTCAAAATTCCACCTGTGGGTCACCTTCCTTCCATCCACTCCATCCTTTCCTCCTGTCCCATTCCATCCCTCCATTCCATTTCCTGTCCTTCCACCATCAGGCTCCTCCCTCCCATTCATAAGTTTCTCCATTCCACTACTACCATTCCATCCATTCCATTCCTTTCCCTCTCCATTTCATTCCACCATCATTTTCTTCTATCCACTGTCTCATTCCTCCAGAGGTTCCATATCCTTCATTCCTCCCATTCCATTTCTAATATATCTTCACTAAGATAATTCCTCTTCCACTATTTTAATCTTCATTCTAAACCTATCCCAAAGTCTTTTCCATTCTATTCTCCTTGAATCTCCATCTTTCATTCCTTTCATCCTTTCGTCTTTCTTCAAAGTCCATTCAAGGGCTCCTTCCGTTATAATCTAATCCTTCT